>NW_018164785.1:118496-142005 GCF_001263595.1 Phalaenopsis equestris | reverse complement strand
TATATATATATATATATATATATAGACACACACATAAAAGGAATGGACAGATGCTATTATACAAGCCACTCCTAATGTGTCAAACATTTGAGTATCACCTCCTTGAGACCAATTGTGTCAGAGAGGATTCGAACCCTAGACTTGAAGAGTCTTACACCGAGGATGCCAACCAACAGATCGAGTTACACAGCACAATTGCAGCTAAATAATTGGTAGATGTGTCTCTTTAAATATATATGAACAAGACTTCGATAATAAGGTTGCAAGGGGAAAAAGTATTAAACTTTAGGTTTGGAATATGTAGCGAAAGCTCGTCCATATTCGTGTAAGTAACATATATCACTGTGAACTTCTTGAAAAAAATAACCGTTAATTACTTTAGTTCACGGTAGAATTTTTTTTTTTAATGCCAACTACTTATCATATTTGCAAATTTGTGTAGAAAATTCAGTTTTTAATAATTTAATAATAGTATGGAATGTGGAAAACGCCTAATTATTTCATATAAAATGTTTGCTATAAAGAGATGCATATTTTTTTCTATGATATTTATAAATATTACAGACAATAACATGAATTGCATCACATCATCGAACACATATCTGATTTACATGACATAATACTTTTTTTTTTTCCCTTCAGACGCAACGAAGATCAGGCAAGTCATATGAAAGCTCAATATTCAAAGGCATGTATTTGCAGGAAACCTCCCACATCATCGAACACATATCTGATCTCAATATTCAAAGGCATGTATTTGCAGGAAACCTCCACAAATGTTCAGAATTTGCAGGTCCTATATAAACATTTTGGTGGGGCAAGACAACCAAAAAAAATATATTTATACTTAACTTTGGAATACAAGTTTTTTTTTCCCCACAGAATCTGAGTGCGTAAGCGTGCATTAAATATTGGTGGGGCTTGATTACAAGATCTTAACAATAACATCAAAAGTTTTTATCTAAGTTTTCAAAGACTACTCAACACAGAAGGATCATAAATCCTTTTGATAAATAAAATAACATCTATAATCTTTAAACTCATTATTGTCATGGTCATCATCATCATCAATATATATATATATATATATAAAATATTTGAATGTTATGCAAATAAATATTAAAATTAGGTGTTAGATATGTAAATAAATAAAATCTTTGTGGTATATTTCTAAATGCCTCCAAAAAAAAAAATAAATGATTTTGGACTTCCCTGTAAATTTTAGTACTGAAACATCAACATGGCATTAATGTTACTGACCTCTTTCCTGTCAACTCCGCCACTATTTATCCTTCCCCTGCTTCCACTCCCTCGCCCAACTTAAATTTATCTCAAATCCTAAAGTCCACACTCATTTGCACGGCAATATTACTCTAACAGTCGCTCAGAAGCTTTAGGATATGGGTCGTTCACCCTGTTGCGATAAGGTTGGCTTGAAGAAGGGGCCATGGACTCCAGAGGAGGACCAGAAGCTCCTCGCGTACATAGAGAAGCACGGCCATGGAAGCTGGAGGGCATTGCCTAACAAAGCTGGTGAGAACATTACTTGAATCTTCAGCAAACTGCGTGCGCTTTTCCAACTAATTTCTATTGATGTTTTACAGGTCTCCAGAGATGTGGGAAGAGTTGCAGGTTAAGGTGGACAAATTACCTCAGACCAGATATCAAGAGAGGGAAGTTTACCATGCAGGAAGAACAGACCATCATCCAGCTCCATGCTCTCCTCGGCAACAGGTATGCCCAAAACTGCGATTTTTGTTCTCCACAATAAAGAAAAACAGCAAAAAAATGGCACGTTAGTATTTGCCTTATAGGGCTAATTGCAGCTGTCTTTCTCCACGGTATACATTCATCTGAAATATTTGTTCTACAAATCTTTGTCTGAAAAGTCCCCTATCACAATCAAATTCCTTTCTTTCAGCGGTTTCAGATTACTGTAATGATTTCAGTCATAGATTCACATGGCTTTCTAGAACAAAAAAAAAAAAAAAAAAGTTCTTTTTTTTGGGGGGGGGCTCCCCTTTGCCAAAAGGTTCTTAATTCAAACTTTTCAGGTGGTCTGCAATAGCAACGCACCTTCCTAAGAGAACTGACAACGAGATAAAGAACTACTGGAACACGCACCTGAAGAAGAGCCTGGCAAAAATGGGGATAGACCCAATTACACACAAGCAGAGGAGTGACACCATTTCCTCTGTCCATGGCCGCTCGAAGAACGCAGCTAACCTAAACCACATGGCTCAGTGGGAAAGCGCTCGCCTTGAGGCTGAAGCTCGCCTCGCACGTGAGTCCAACCTCCGTCGAGCTGCTCCTCCTTCCCCCACCGCCTCTTCCTTCACCATGAAACATCAGCCTCCATTACCTCCTCCTGTCACCATGCCACCAGCAGCATCTCCCTGCCTTGACGTCCTCAGCGCTTGGCATGGTGTATGGCCCAAGCCTGCAACCAGTAACAGCCATGGAAAAGCATACACCATTGACCTCGAGTCACCATCCTCCACCCTCAGCTTCTCAGACATGGGGATTGCAGAGAGCAACCATAGAGAGGAACCGCCATGGAGATGTCCAAAAAAATCAGAATTTTCAACAGACACGGTAACACCCTTCATAAGCGCAGAAGCATCTTCCTGGCTAAGTGAATCCTCTGGCGGAGACTTCCCAGCTGGCTTTACCGGAATGCTGCTGGACAAAGCTGGCCAGCAGAACTCAACAGAAGAATGTGAAAACTCAAACAATGGTGAAGTTAGAAGCTGTGTGGATGTGGAAGAAGGCGAGGGTGAAGACGATGAAAATAAGAACTACTGGAACAGCATATTAAACCTGGTTAACTCATCATCTCCTCCAAATTCACCACCACCATTGTTCTAGCACTCTGCAGTGCAGCATCTATAGTTCTCTAGTAAAAGATCTCTTCCCCCTCCCTCTTTTGTCATCAATTGCAGAAAAAAGAAAAGGGCCAATTCCGAGCTCCTCCAGAAAAGAAGCTCTCTGAGTCAAAATGGACAAATTTTATCCAAACCTTTTTACTATGTAAATTTAGGAGCAGTACTGAGGGAAAAGGAATGCTCAGAGAGAGCAGGGAATAGAAGAAAAGAGAAAACAATATCAAATTAAATGCGTTGGTTATGATCTGTTTGTCTGTAGAATCACCCATATATGTTGTCTTTGGTAACCGTGCATGGTAAATAGTAATGAAGTTGCTATTATTGTTATGAAATTTTAATGGTCTATAGGACAGCAAATTTTGGCTTTTTGGCCAAAATTTATGCCTGCAGTGCGTGCACTATTGCATTTAATGAGCAAAAGTTTTTACTGTGGCTGTTGGTTATTGGTCATTTTCGGCACCTCTTTCTAGCCGGCACCTCTTTGTAGCTCTAACAGAGGTTTAAAAGAAGATTGATGACTCAATTCTTATGTATTTACATATCTCAACTCTAAATTTTAATTTTTATACATATATCACCTTACCTATGCATCATGAAAAGATGTATTTCACTTTTTAAGAGTTAAAATAATTGTATATTTGATGTGATACAGTAGCTTCCGTGTTAGATATGTAAGTATATAAGAATTGGGTGGTGCTCCAGCAAGGCATGATCATCATAAATTGTGTTTATAGAGGCGTATGGAGTTCGCATGCATTGTACAAAGAGTGCATGCATGCGAACTCTGTACCTAATAATTTTTCATGTTTATGACACTAAAGACTTTTATAGAATAGCTAATTGGTTTAAATTTCAAAGCCAAGTGAAGGTTGATACAGAACACTTTTTACTTTATGTAGGTATCTAATGAGAATGTATAATAATGCAGAACATTATTTGTTCGCTCAGAATATCAACAATTTTTTTGGAATCTGCAATGCAGTCATATGTTGTCTTACAATGAAGATATTGAGCGATGTGGGAGTAAAAATATGATGGAAGATTTACATACATACCATTCAATTCTCAAGTATTTACATATCTAACATCTAAGCTTCAATTTCTTACATTTGTGTCACCCTCCACTATCATACTTCTCAAGAAGAGATTTACATAACAATCCAAAATTTACAGAGAAAAATAGCTTTTTTTATATATTACTATGATGAATCTGCATTGGCTGATTTCCAGCATGTCCGGGATTGAATGAGATGCATTAAAGAGAAGTGGTCACAAGAAAATTATGCGCCTTTATATTCAAACGGATCAGTGGTCCTGCCAATGCCATAATATATATATATATATATATATACATACATACATACATACATACAGGCCGCCGAAAATATTGATATTTACAATTTAAGCACCTAGTTGATTTTCTTGAACTACCGAGCCACGTGTTTATGCATGCCACAATCAAACTATTGAGAATTTGATAAAAATGAAAAAAATATGAGTTAGGATTTCATCATGAATTTTGATATTTAAGTTAGAATTTGAAAAAAAAATGAAAAAAAGGAAGATTGATTTGTAAATAGTAAATTTCGGGTGGTCTGTATGTAATTGGGCCCCAGCTGCAGTAAAGTGATGAATAACATCCGATACTAATAATAATGCATTGATGAGCATAGGGTATTCAATGGCAAACACAGGGAAGATTGTTGCATGTCGCCATCCAAACATTTAAGACCACTTTCTGCTGGTGAATTTTGCTAAGCCAGATCTGATATTTCTAACAACTCATGGGTTGGGATGAAAGAACTGGAAATTTTGGAAGGGAAAATTACAGGCAAAGCACTCGAAAGATTGTTTTTTATAAAACTAGCAACGAGCTAATGTTTTTGAACCACTGAACTGATGCATTCACGTATGCCAGTACCGAACTGGAGAATTTGAAGGGAATGAAAAATATGAGTTGGGGTTTTATCATGAATTTTGATATTTGAGTGTGTTGGATTTATGAATATCGATGCAATTGTCCTAAGTTAGAAATGAGTTTTCAACTATCTTGGAGTTTTAACAATTAGGTCCGCCAACTATGTGGTTGAGTTTTAGCTTTATGTGCTATATGGTCATAAGAGTTGGTTTTGTAACATTTGTGAAGAGAGAAGAAATAATATGAATTTTGCATGTATTTTATTGAGGATCATGAGCCTCTATTTATACAATGTATTTGTAGGTTATTCTTGGTAATTTTTATCTATGAAAATGAGATGTATTAATTACATTAAAAAAAATGTATGATGAATCATACAAGAATTAATAATTTTTTTTTTATTTGTAAACAACTTGTAAATAATTATTCATTTTAAAACTTAAGATAAATATTTATTCATTTTAAAATCTAAGACACATTTTCACCCCTCGTAAACGCCCGGTGATTGTCATCTTGTCCACAATGATGAATCGCCAACATTGCATTCCAAGAGTGGTTAAGGTGGACTAGAATTGCCAACATTCCTAAAAGTGTATAGTAGATATTCTTCATGCCTAACACGAAAGGGATATTGTAAAGTGTAGAGCTTGGTAGTCATTTGACTATAATTTATTTTGCCAGTGTATTTGGATGTATGGGATGTATGTTAGTTCACTTTGTTTTTTTTTTTATTTTTTTATTTATTTATGAAGCACAGATCAATTGGACTAGATTATATGTAACATTAATAAATAATTTATTATAACACTGTAACTTCATAGTATCATTAGCGATAAAATTGAATCAAGTCATCATTTAATTGATTGGATTGATTCTTTGAAGCCACAAACTTTCCTCCACTCAAATCATAAATCACGCGGCTCATTAGTCTGTCATTATCGCTTATAACTTTCTATGTTCGTCGTCACCACCTCATAATATAGGAATATCAAGTAAGGGTTAGGGCATCACGCCTCCTTACATTCCTTCATTTACAATTGTAGAACCTTTGTAATTGAATCCCCTTCTATTGATACCATAGCTGCCAGCCTTTTTCTTCATTCTTGATCGACAATTGTTGACTCTACTCTCATAGGCTCCCTTCTCCTCCTCCTTGGGTCAACAACAACCACACCCCCATTTGTCTTTTTTGTCTTCCATGCGGTCCCTATGATACGATTTAAGTAGGATTTAGTTTAAATATTGTCACACACAAAAAAGGCAATTCAAAATTCAAGATTTAGTAAATCCAATTCCGTCTGAAAACCCAATTTTACTAAATCATCTTTTATTATGTGATAAATATCCCAACTTTTGAGAGTGCAACTTCAATCTCAAATGATTGTTTGATTCTTTTCAAAAGTTATGCTTGAAATTCTTTCAATAATTGATAACTTTCCTTTATTATTTCTTCCATATAATTTCTTATTACAATGATATCTTTCATACATACAATAAGAACCATATTTTTGCCATCTTTAAAATCTTTTGGTTTCCTTATGTGTATAGTGTGACCTTCAAGGTCTTTTTTTGAATTTCATCATTCTCATTACTTCGGTGAACTTTCTAAGCCATGTTTTTAGTGATTATTTGAGCTTGTGTAGAGCTTTAATTTCTTAAATTGACAAGCATGACTAGTACTAAAGTATTTATTAGGTGTGGCTCAACATAGAATGCTTCTTCTAACTTTTCATATAGAAATACATTTTTTACACATAAATATTATAAGGACCAATTGTAGTTGGTTGTCAGAGATTGAAGCATACAAATTGTGTCTAGTTTTGCAACTAACATAAATGTTTCACCATAATCAATTTCATATTTTTATGTGTATGTTTTCTTAACAAGTTTTGTTCTATACATTTCATTTACCCCATTTATATGACATCTAATACTGTATACCTAATTAAAACCAACTAATTTTTTTCATTTTTAGCAATTTTAGACCTTCGATGTTTAATATTTTTTTAGAGCACTGTCATTTATTAATTATGGCTTTTTTCTTTCTTTATTTGAAATTATTTATTAAACAGATCTTAGAATTTGTGCATTACTTATCAAAGGGGCTATTTCATTTGCTTCAAAAGAGTGGCACTGCATTCCAAGTATAGGGCACTAAAACTTTGGGCATTTAGTTTAAGGAAAAAGAAATACAAGATAAAATTATCATGAATTTCAAAAGGAATTTTTGTTAATTTTTAGTATATTTTAGATTTGTTAGATTTATATGATTTGCAAATACACTACAAACTACAAATCGATGGCAGTGTCGTGTCAGACACTATAGTCATTATAGCCACAGTGACTATGACTACATTGATTCCCTAACCAACACCCTAACCATCAACCACTACCATGTGATGATCACAATGATCACCACTAGTCGACCACTGGCCCATGTTAGCCTCCACCGACCCACGCTGGTCATTACCATTGGTTGGCACCACCGTTGTAGGCCTGCCCACCCGTTATCATTGCCATATGCCATCGCTCAAGAGTTTTATTGTATTTATTATTCAATGTACTCTCCCAAACAAAAATTGCAAATTCATGCATTTGTAATGTATTTATCCAAACAATAACATTTAATCTTTATACACTAAATTTATTTTTCATTTCATTTATTTTACAATGCATTTCTTTTGAAGCAAACCAAAGAGCCCATAGGGAGAAAGTTTTGAAGGAAGATAAAATATTGAAAAGTTAAATAAAATTGGCTTTATGAAGAAATATTGAATGATGAGTTGATGGTTGTATTCTATTTTGTAATGCAATAAAAAGGTTGTTTATATAATTTCTTTGATACTTTAGAGTATAAACCATATATTCACTACATGTTGTTTATCCTTGAGAAGATTTAAATATTTGAGCATGCTTAAGTTCATTATTCTATAACTTTTTCAGCTCTTCTTAAGTGTATATCTAAGAATATTTTAGGCTTATTAGGTATGATTTTATTAAGATTTTATCCCAGCAGAATAATTCTATATGTAGAGAAGTCTTAAAGACATTAAGAGTTTATGGGTCTTTCGGGTGCTTGGGAGATCAGGGTTGGGAAATTTAAAACTATTTTTATTAAAAGGCTTCCTATAAAAATAATCTTAGTCAATGAATACTTAACTTAAGCAAAGTATTAAAAAAAATAGTTTCCTCGATCTAGCAACATAATAGCAAAAAAGATTAAAAACACAAAAGAGAGCAACAAATATGTTTTAGTATGAAACTTAAGCAAAGTATTAAAAAAAATAGTTTCCTCAATCTAGCAACATAATAGCAAAAAATATTAAAAGCACAAAAGAGAGCAACAAATATGTTTTAGTATGAAATAACTTATGTCAATGACTACAAAGACATATAATGGTATGATTAGCTTAAACAAGATAAATGAATAATTAAACTTCAAATAAAATTAAATATATGAAAGGGATAAAATTTTATGTCGATGATACAATTGAAACTACCGAAACAAAAAATGAGGGCTAAAAATAAAAAAAATGAAATGATGTTAATGATCAGATACTCTCTTTATGACTTAATCATATGAGTTTAAATAAGAACCATTCTTTGTTATAAACAAGAGTTTCTTCTCTTACTAGAATTAAAAAACAATAACATTTGTTCCTTCTTGAAAAAGTCAAAGAACTCTATTTGTAAATACCGAAAAATTTTCTTCATTTCTTCTTTAAAACACCTCTCGATTTTCTTTTCTCTTCATATTTTTATTTATTGCTTCTTACCATGAGATACTTCAACACAATGCAACCGTGTCTTTATAAAATGTTTAAACATAGTAGTTAGCAAGTTTAAATTTAATAAAGCTTATTTTGATATTCATCATCTTGAAAAATTGAGTGTAAATAAATTAATCTTTAAGTTAGCCATCATGCTAGAAATTAAATATGAAATGAGTTATATAACCACCATATTTAAAAGTTAAGTGTAGTAAATCTTAAAATGGTAGTCACTATATTTAATACATTAAGATAGAACTTTATTCAATATCATCAATGAAAATGAATTCCCCACTTAACAAACTCTCATTTCCAGTCAAATTTTTTATTATATTACCTAATGATTGTGTTTGAACATGTCTTCATGTAGAACCTTTATGATATTAATGGTGAATATTAACCAAGGTTTTGTACTGCCTCAATTGATCAATGATATATAAGTTTTTCAAATTTATGTCTGTTTTTTATTCTAGTTTTTTATTTATCATGTAATGCTCAATCATTCTTCTAAGCTCTAAATTCACAGAATATTTATTTGCACTTCTCTCCCAAGTCATCAACAAAATCAAACGCACCAACATTTTTCATTGCATTTTGTAACTTATAAAGTTTACTAAAGCTACTCACCTACAAGATAGCCAATGCAACAATGTCATCATCACTAGAGAATTTATATCCTACAAATAAAGATGTCAATCCACTTAAAAAAAAAAGAAAGATAATAAATATTAAAATTCTTGATTACATGTCTTTTATGTCATGCTCTCATACTTCTTGTCCATGGTGTGCCTTAATGGTGGTGTATCTGTATATATGAACTAATTTCTCCTTTTATTTTCTTTCCTAATTCACAGGCTATTCGCCCACCCAAATTCTTGAAACCCTTTACAATAAAGATGTGATGGAGCTATGCTTGGAGCTTGTGAAAAGGCATTGACCGGGTTGACATCATATGCAAAAATTAAAAATTGCATAAAGCTTGCTGCAATGACTTCTACTTTGTTAAGGTTTGTAAGGCATTGGTGGAGGAAGACATTGCTACAATCATATGTGCTAGAGAAAGAAAAGGAGTTTATGAGATTAAGGTGAATAATCACCTCTTAAGTTTATTTAAGGCATAAATAGTCAAATTCATTAATCATTTTGATACACATGATATCACTCTATTAGCTAATATTGACCTGAATTATCTCGTTAAATAAATACCATCCAAGTTTATATTATCCTCTTGGATGACATAAGCCATAACTATTAACGAGGATCATTTGGTCAAATTTGATCAATTTCCTCGTCTTGCTAGATTAATCGGGGTCTATGATAAACAAGATTAATTGAGCCATAGAATCTCAATTAAAATTTTCATTCTCCCACATCCACTCTAGCCTAAAAATAGTATAGTTTTTCGTCTTTAAATTGAAGTTGCTATTATGCGATGCCAAACACAACATTTAAGGATTCAGCTTAATTGAAAATTCTCTATCATCTCTAGAAGGAATAATTAATCACAAGAACTTACATATGCAGGAAATCATTAATCAGATCTTAATTTCCTCACGAAATAAGAATCTCATGATTAACTAAACATACATCTAGCATTATTATCATTCTTATCATACTCCAAATTAGTGATTTTTACAATTATAAGATTACCCAAAAAATGAAATTCACTATCATATTTTTCATTATTACATCACCAATAATAGATACATATACAATATATCTATTGATACATATCTTTACAATATAATTTATGCACACCTTTTCCAAGTAAAGTCACCATTCGAAGAGGCTTCTTTTTTTTTTTTTTTTTTTTTTTTTTTTTTTTTAATGCAACACAAGGATAAGAAATTGAAGCAAAAAAAGTAAAATTGAAAAAAAATCAAAATATTGAATACATGTTCGAAAATATAAAGTCACCATTCGAAGAGTTTTTTTTTTTTTAATTTTTTTTTAATTTTTATGCAACACAAGGATAAGAAATTGAAGCACAAAAAGTAAAATTGAAAAAAAAATCAAAATATTGAATACATGTTCGAAAATGGTCAAGGAATATGTAATTTAAAATTTTAATTTTTAATTATTTAATATCAATAGATGTGTTTATAAATTTATATAAAAATAAAATTTCATGTAAAAGGAGTGAGAATAGAACAGTTTCTAATAGAAAATTTTGACATTATATGACTGTTAATAACAAAAATTGAAGATATGCATGCTATTTATTCCTTAGAAATATTTAAGTCTTATTCCATGCCAAAATATCTTTTTTTTTTTACTGCAATATATTTAATTCTCACTTTTTTTTGTTGTTTGGCTAGATTTAGAAGAAATCTATGATTAAATCCTAACCTTTCAAAGTTGGAAAACTTATTACGTCCGGATTCCGCACATAGATATGAAGCTGACAGGAAAAAAAAATACATGTGAAATAACACTGGCGAGTATTCTTAGAACATAATAATACATGAATATAATCATAATAATACTTGAATAATATGAAATAAAGAAAATATTTTCTTATGCTAAAACTAAATTTTTTATTTTTCTATCTTTCACGTGACAAATTGGACTCGGAAGTAATAATTTTTCTGAAAGTTGACTGCAACTGCTGTGGATTTTAAGGACGAAATTTGACGAAGGCGACTTCGACCAATTTTAGGGTATGGATTTTCAGAATTCGTCGCCTGTTTTCTTCCAATTATTCACATTAATTTCTTGAGTCATACTTTTAATCTTGTTATTTTGAATTTTAATCTAGGTTTGCGCTATCTTATGTCTCATCGCATTACCGGACCTCTAATTTGTTCACTTCAGATCAATTATCAAACATCTATTTCATTTGCTTTGATTTTACGTTCGTAATTATCTTTCTAGGGATCTCTGCTTAAAACCCTAATTCATGCTCCTGCATCTCTCGAAGGTAGATTTCAATACAGTTTTTGCTTATCTTGCAGTCTAGGAATCTATCTTGAGTGTATACGCCATGGGTAAAGATTCAAAGCCCAAGGAACCGGCAAAAAAGGGAAAGGGGAAGCAAGCTTCAAGTGGAGAGGAGAATTCTTCCAAGGGTAAAGGGAAGGCTGGCAAGTCGGAAGATGATCTTGGCACCTGTACCTTTGTCAAAGGTTATTTGCGGCCTTCGAAAAATATATTTTGCTTTTTTCAATTTTACTGTATTTATTTGAGGTTCTTTCCCTTTAAGGTTGTGCATTTTTCATGTATATGTAGGAAGGTTTACATACATACCAATTAGTTCCTTGAATTTACATATCCAAGACCCAAGCTTCAATTTTTACATATACGCCATTTTACCATGAAAAAAAAGGTGTGTTTCACTTATTGGAAGTCATAATATTGGCGTTTTTTATGTGATATGAAAGATATGCGTGGTATAAATGTTAAAAGTAAAGATTATGTGTTAGATATGCAAATATATAGGAATCAGGTGGTAGGTATGTAAACTGGAAAGCATGTGCTGTGTTTTTTCATTAAAGAGGGCGGTGTAAACTGCAAATTAATGGTTAGGATGCCAATTAATTTAGTAAGAAAAGAATTAATATGCAAGGCCTTGAACCCCACACACACACACACACTACCAAACACACGCAATATGCAAGGCCTTGAACCCAGGACTTCTTGGCTGAAGGACGAAGCTCTCAATCACTAAGCCGAGGTGGATTGCAACTGCAAATCATGGTTAGGATGCCAATTTAGTAAGAAAAGAATTAGAAGCTGCTTATGAATGGCAATTGCTGACCTAATCTCATGAATATTGGGAAAATATTGAGCATTCTGCCATTTTATTTTTTTTATTTGTTATTTTTTTGTAATCTTCCATTTTTTGGTCGTGCTACTTAAGTTTATGCTTACGAATTCAAGAGTAATACTTACCTTTTTTCACTATGCGCGTGTACCTTTCAATCATTGCATTGTTTTCCACCATGGATTTTGTGCAACCAAGTTGTTGTTGGTTTTTTATTTTTTATTTTTTATTTTTTTAGCTATATACATGCTTTTCATGTTGCGTGAGAAAATAATTTCTGTTGGTTTTTTATTTTTTATTTTTTATTTTTTTAGCTATTTACATGCTTTTCATGTTGCGTGAGAAAATAATTTCTCTTTTTAATTTCCTATTATTAAGCTTCATATTGTAACTCTAGTTTAACAATGTAATAACTTGAACTCTCACCCATCGAGATATTGTCCGTTTTGACTTAATGGCCTCACGATCAGAGGTGGAATTAGTTTAAATCTTAAGGTGGCCAAAATTACTCAATGTTAAAAATTTTTTGGGTATTGGTTAAAAAACCTATTAAGTGCAAAAAATTACAGTTTTCTTAAACTTATTTAGAAACAAATATTAAACTTTATATCATTTCTAGTACAATTCAACTTCTAGGCTTAACCTAGTCCCGCCTCTGTTCACGATTCTATTCCATTTGTGTAACTTCCCAAACGATCATCCTCATCCATCCCAAGGGTGCTTTCATATGAGCACACTTAACTTTGGGGTTTCTGACGTAATTTCAACCATTACACCGAATGACAACATGATATTTTAGAGTTCAGCTTCGTTCTATTTAAGGGGACTCATAATAGGTGATTACAAATAATTTATCTTATCTATTTCTTTTCTTTGATACTGAGCAATCACTACTAGAAAAACTTTTTTGTTCTCAACATGAGTGGCTTCTGTATGCTACTCTATGATGCGATTTGCTTTTGGAATTGTATGTGCGTGATGGAATTTTGATTGTTTTGTTTCATAGAGCACGACAACTATTAATTTTGGAGCTAAGCACTTAAATTCTTAAAGGAAAGCAGATGAACAAAATAATAATAATAAGCGGACTTGATGGTATGATTTTTGTTTGTTGATCATGTGCCTTGCCTTTCAAATGTGTTGGTGGTTGTTATATGGGTGGTATGGAATTTGTGAGTTTTTAGGTGTTTATAACTTTGAAATGGAGTTATGGCTTCGATCTATTTGTTTTAATTGTGAATGGAATTAAAGAAAAATTTCGATTAAGGCTGGATATAATTTAAATTTAAATTGTGTAGATTCTATGCAAACTATATATATTATTTTAGGTGAGGCGGCATCTATATATAGTTGTTTGATGCTTGTAATTTAAAGCTTTTCTTTTGAGTAAAAATTCTCTTTCTAGTTTCAGTGTTGACTACAAGTTGGATGTATGGTTTTTTTAAGTGGTGTACAAATGTGATTACACGAGGCTTGTTGTATTTATTTTGTTAGTTTTGTATCTTGTTTTATTTCATCTGCATAATTTGATATGAACTTATTGCTTTTAATTTTGATAAAAATTTGACAAATTAGAGGTTTAATATGTAAAAATTAAATTCACGTTGCTCATTTATTTTAAGTGTTTTTATCTCCCATTAAATTTCTCAGTTAATTTCAAACATTTGTTATCAGTTATTTTTTTTATTATAGTCTTTTTTGCTATGTAAAAAAATATATATTTTGTTAAATTAATTGATGACTTGTGATGTATGAATCTTTTTTTATTATTACTTTTTGCATGTATTCATACAATATATCACAGTAGTTGCATTAAGAACCTCTAACCATGGGCCATCCAACATCAATATATAAGTTTTAGATTGCATCAAAATGCCACTTAGAAATTTGGCTAATTATATGGGCTACTTAACTAATCGTGAAAGTGATAAATGTTTATTTACTTTGTAAAAGTCAATTGATTGAACTATTGAATTATCAAAATATCACTTGGAAGTAAGTTTAATTCTAGGGGCAACATAATTGATCGTGGAAGTGAGGGAGTCTTATTAGCTTTTTAAAATCAATTGATTGGAATATTGGATAAGAAAAATCAAATTTGTAATGACATTAATTTGGTTTAAACAAAATTTGATAATTTAGGAGCCATTCAGGTTCTTGCATGTGTGCCTGAACCATTTTATCTGAATGTTGATTTTGATATATAGCATAGAAATTATCTCCATATACAATTTGGAGTATTGAACAATGATTACGAAAATTATAGATATTGTAATTTAAACATAGTCACTGACATAACCGAAAATGGTTAGTGCCTACCTATGATAATAAATTTGATCCTAAAATTATTACTGATTGGCTTTATGATAATTATTTTGAATAACAGATCATATTTGATGAGTGAAAAATAAGATTTGCAAAAATAAAATTATCTGATCAAGCTAAAATCTTTTGGATGTGAATGAAAAGATAATGGACAAAAGTTAGAAGGGAGCTTATTTGCACAGATTGAATTGAAAGAAGTTTTGAAAGAGAAATATTTGCTTTTATCATATTGAGATCATTTTCTTGATCAATTTCGATCATTAAATTAAGGAACCAAACTTATTTTGGAATACACGAAGAGATTTGGAGAATTATTTCTACATTATGAGATTGTTAGATATCTAAAATTAAAATCTCCATGTTTAGATTTAAGTTGAGACAATGTATCTAAAGAGTGGTGACTCTTCACCACATGTCATCATTTGAGTATGCTTTTCAACTTGCATTAGATTTTGACTATGATTTTGTTTCAGCAAGGCATATTTTATGCGAGAAACAAGGGAAGATTAATGAAGCTTACAAGAAACTGCAAGAAGGTTGGTTGAGCAATGGTGACAAAGTCCCTCCGGCAGAGTTTGCAAAGGTGAAGGGCAAACCTGTTGTCATTCAAAATTATTTCCTTTCATTCAAAAGTTTTTCCTGTCAGAATTGCATCTTTGCTTATACTTGTGATGGAATTAAGTCCATTTGCATTTTTCTTAAAATTCCATTTTTATTGAATTGTTTGACATAAATAAATTTAAGGTGTGTGATGTCATATTTGAGGGAAAGTCTTGCAAATATTTGTAATTCCTTGAGCTAATATTTTAGTCTATAAATAGTAATAGATAACGAGGGATATTAATGATCTATTGGTCTTGTGAATCTTGTCTTACCATGTTTTATTACTTTCTTTATTATAGTCCCAAGAATTCGAGATGAATCTTTTTTATTCTCTTATTCTTTGGTTCGTTGAACTTCTTACACGAAAATTTAAAATTATGGGAGAGGGTAATTGAACATAGGCTGAAGTGAGAAAATCTATTGGGTAAATTTTACACATGCAAGCAAAGTATCTTCAATTAGTAATACTTTTGAGGGAAAATTACATACATAGCACCCAATTCTTATGGGTTTACCTATCCCAGATCCAAAGTTTCATTTTTACACACATCACTTTACTTATAGATGAAAAGATGATTTTGGCTATTAAAAGGTGATAATGGGTGCTACTTTTCATATGATATTTGTAATTATGAAACTTTTGGTGTGAGATGGGTAAATATGAAAGTTTTGGTTGCTATGTATGTAAAGCCCATTCTTTTTAATAGATGTATGTGTAGCACACTGACTTGAAAAGAGACCAGTGCACAAAAAATCGGCAATATTTTATGAAAACTGCTCTTAGGTCACTCTGTAAACCACATAGATATATTGTATCTTACATTTATAATATCATAGTTCTATAAATTTATGCATAAAATCATAAAAAACGGTTAGTTGGTTATATATGTCGTGACCCTTACATGTTTGTTGGGTGTTGTATGCCTATCTAGACATATGGCTGGCATAATTTATGAAATTAACGAGGGTTGGCTTGGAAGACAGACCCTGGAAGGAAAAAGAAACAATGCATAAAAAAGGCACATTTGACTTTTTAAAATCTACTAAAAGTGATATTTTGGATGTGATGCTAAAGACTTAAGTGCTATACAACAACAACAAGAAAACCTTAATCCCATTACCTGGGGTCGGCTACATGAATCCTTTTTTTACATTGCTTCCTATTTAGTGTCATATTTTCATTTAGTTCTACTAAATTAAGATCATTTTTATACAATAAGCTCAAGTCTTTCTAGGTCTACCTCTGCCTTTCTTAACACAAGTTGAATCTAAAACATTTACTCTCCTAATCGGATCATCAGATGGTCGACGTTTAATGTGACCAAACCATCTAAGACGACTTTCTCTAATTTTGTCCGTCACAGGAGCTACACCAACCCTATCACGGATATATTCATTCCGCATTTTGTCTCTAAATGTAAAGCCACTCATCCACCTAATCATTCTCATCTCGGCAACACTTAACTTAGTATTATGCTTCTCTTTTAAAGGCCAACATTCAGCGCCATAGAGCATTGCAGGTCTCACCACCGTCTTATAAAATTTTCCTTTCAGTTTTAGTGGTACTTTTTTATCGCACAAAAGGCCCGAGACATTCCTCCACTTCAACCAACTAACTTGAGTTTTACTATTAACATCCCCATCTATATCACCATCGCTTTGAACAACAAACCCGAGATATCTAAATCGATCACATCTTTTAATAATTTGATCACCCAAAATTATACTTTTGTCAGTAGAGCTACTACTACTAAAGTTACATTCCATGTATTATCATACTTTTGTCACTAGAGCTACTACTTCTAAAGTTACATTCCATGTATTCAGTTTTAGTTCTACTTAAATGAAGGCTTTTAGACTCCAATGTAGACTTTCATAATTCAAGTTTTTCCTGGGCTTTTTCTCTCGTTTTATCCATGAGAAGGATATCATCAGCAAAAACATACACCAAGGTACACCCTCCTGTAGATGTCCAGTAAGATCATCCATAACTAAAGTAAAAAAGATACGGGCTTAAAGCCGATCCCTGATGTAATACAAAATTTTAAATCGATAAAATTTAAATGTAAATTCTCCTTATTATCTTTGAACTTCTTCATCAAACCTCTCAATAAATGTATAGCTTCCATAGTAGACCTGCCCCATGCCCGACATATATCCAAATTGATTATCGGAAATCTTTGTTATGCGTCTTAACTATGTTCAGTTACTCTCTCCCATAACTTTAAAGTATGACACATCAACTTAATTCCTCTATAGTTTGCACACTTTTGTGCATCTCCTTTATTCTTAAAAATGGGGACCAAAATACCCTTCCTCCACTCTTCATACATCTTTTTAGTTTTTTAAATAATATTAAAGAGTTTAGTAAGCCAAGAAACTCTCAAATCTCCTAATTATTTCCACACTTCAATTGGGATTTCATCAGGTCCTATAGACTTTTCACCCTTGGTTTTCCTTAAAGCCTCATCAACTTCTTTTTTACTAATGCGATGGTAAAAGTAAGCTAAGAAACTCTCAAATCTCCTAATTATTTCCACACTTCAATTGGGATTTCATCAGGTCCTATAGACTTTTCACCCTTGGTTTTCCTTAAAGCCTCATCAACTTCTTTTTTACTAATGCGATGGTAAAAGTAAGCTAAGAAACTCTCAAATCTCCTAATTATTTCCACACTTCAATTGGGATTTCATCAGGTCCTATAGACTTTTCACCCTTGGTTTTCCTTAAAGCCTCATCAACTTCTTTTTTACTAATGCGATGGTAAAAGTAAGCTAAGAAACTCTCAAATCTCCTAATTATTTCCACACTTCAATTGGGATTTCATCAGGTCCTATAGACTTTTCACCCTTGGTTTTCCTTAAAGCCTCATCAACTTCTTTTTTACTAATGCGATGGTAAAAGTAAGCTAAGAAACTCTCAAATCTCCTAATTATTTCCACACTTCAATTGGGATTTCATCAGGTCCTATAGACTTTTCACCCTTGGTTTTCCTTAAAGCCTCATCAACTTCTTTTTTACTAATGCGATGGTAAAAGTAAGCTAAGAAACTCTCAAATCTCCTAATTATTTCCACACTTCAATTGGGATTTCATCAGGTCCTATAGACTTTTCACCCTTGGTTTTCCTTAAAGCCTCATCAACTTCTTTTTTACTAATGCGATGGTAAAAGTAAGCTAAGAAACTCTCAAATCTCCTAATTATTTCCACACTTCAATTGGGATTTCATCAGGTCCTATAGACTTTTCACCCTTGGTTTTCCTTAAAGCCTCATCAACTTCTTTTTTACTAATGCGATGGTAAAAGTAAGCTAAGAAACTCTCAAATCTCCTAATTATTTCCACACTTCAATTGGGATTTCATCAGGTCCTATAGACTTTTCACCCTTGGTTTTCCTTAAAGCCTCATCAACTTCTTTTTTACTAATGCGATGGTAAAAGTAAGCTAAGAAACTCTCAAATCTCCTAATTATTTCCACACTTCAATTGGGATTTCATCAGGTCCTATAGACTTTTCACCCTTGGTTTTCCTTAAAGCCTCATCAACTTCTTTTTTACTAATGCGATGGTAAAAGTAAGCTAAGAAACTCTCAAATCTCCTAATTATTTCCACACTTCAATTGGGATTTCATCAGGTCCTATAGACTTTTCACCCTTGGTTTTCCTTAAAGCCTCATCAACTTCTTTTTTACTAATGCGATGGTAAAAGTAAGCTAAGAAACTCTCAAATCTCCTAATTATTTCCACACTTCAATTGGGATTTCATCAGGTCCTATAGACTTTTCACCCTTGGTTTTCCTTAAAGCCTCATCAACTTCTTTTTTACTAATGCGATGGTAAAAGTAAGCTAAGAAACTCTCAAATCTCCTAATTATTTCCACACTTCAATTGGGATTTCATCAGGTCCTATAGACTTTTCACCCTTGGTTTTCCTTAAAGCCTCATCAACTTCTTTTTTACTAATGCGATGGTAAAAGTAAGCTAAGAAACTCTCAAATCTCCTAATTATTTCCACACTTCAATTGGGATTTCATCAGGTCCTATAGACTTTTCACCCTTGGTTTTCCTTAAAGCCTCATCAACTTCTTTTTTACTAATGCGATGGTAAAAGTAAGCTAAGAAACTCTCAAATCTCCTAATTATTTCCACACTTCAATTGGGATTTCATCAGGTCCTATAGACTTTTCACCCTTGGTTTTCCTTAAAGCTTAATTTCATTAGTTTCATTAGTTTCATGGACTAATTTTTTTACCCACATTCGTCTATAATGTGGGAACTCTTGCTTATTTGATACAACACTCGGACGCCAGTATAGCGGCCCTTGCACACTTTTCACTGTATTCAGGCTATACAGCGCATCGCTTCCAAGGGACGCCCTAGCACTTACTAAAGACTTGAGTGGCTATGAATGTAAATATTAAAATTTAGGTGTTATATATGTAAATACATAAAAAATGTGCGGTTTGTATGTGAACGCCCCTTATATATTTTATACTTTTCTTTAACGTGCAAATTCATTTATCGCATATGCATATTTATTCTTCGTTACGTGTGTTTGCTTTCATGTATCATAGGTTGCGGCAGAGTATTCGGAATGCCCCTCGGGAAAGAAAGGCGGAGATCTTGGATGGTTTCCTAGAGGAAAAATGGCTGGTCCGTTTCAGGAAGTTGCATTTGGTACACCAGTTGGAGCTACCACTGCACCCTTCAAATCGACGTAAGTACTTGTTTGTTAATCACTTAATCATTTATAACTGTTCAAACCCATTTGGTGTAGTAATAAAATTTTCTACGGGGAATTTACATACATAGCAAGGAATTCTTATGTATTTATATGTCACACCTAAACTTTCATAATTATACACAGAAATCAAATCTTTAATATTACATAAAAAATAGCACTGTTAACACTTTTTAAAAGTGAAATACATCTTTTCATGCATAGGTTTAAAGCACCAAAATGCTATGTAAATATAAATGTTTAGGTGTGAGATATGTAAATAGATAAGAATTGTGTGCTAAGTATGTAAGTTTCCCTCTTAATAATCATATCACAATAAGTATCTTGCCAAATTTGTTGATGTAAAATGTCTTTATGTTTTGTAGGATTTTTCTATTGTAAATGTTTCATATGATGCATAAACACATGCAAAAAAATCAGAATTTATTTCCCACCAACTCTTGGTTAGGAAAAAGTTTCAAAAAATCAGAAGTTATAGTACACCAACTCTTTGTTAGGAAAAAAATTTAAAAAACAACATTTAACTTCCTCCAAACGAGGATTTAAAGATCGTCCAAAGCTAAAGTTCATAATAAGTTGAATTCAAAATAAATCCTCTCATCAAATAGTATTTACGCTATAAAAAAAAATTAGCTTGTGGCAAACTTTATCAAATTTCAAGCGCTCAGACAAAAGAAATTACATTTACATATATGAAAAAGAAGTATAGAAGTTTCACAATAGAAGAACACTTTCACCTCACTTCAGAGAATTCACAAATTGCAACATACAACTTCAATAGAGATTGAATTTAGTTAAGCAGCTTGATGTTTTTCTTAACATGCTTTGAGGGCCTTATTTTTAATAAAAAGAACTCAAAATTAGTAGTTTCAAAATGAAAAAGGAACTCAAAGTTAGGAGTTTCACCAAAATCCTAGGATCTGCTTAAATAACAAGCTTCCAAATCTGATATTTCCTGCAATCTGTAATTTTCTAAACTCTGCTACTTTTCGAAATCACGTCACAATAAGGGAATAAAAGATTGTGCTACATTGCGAGACAGCTGAATCCCAACTATAGTAGGAAATTGGGAATAAAATGTCATAGAGCAACAGTAAATCTTGACTTTACACAAAAAAAAAAAGAAAGATTTACATATGTAACACTCAATTCCTATGTACTTAGAATGATTTACATATGTAACACTCAATTCCTATGTACTTACATATCTAACACCTAAATTTTAACTTTTACATACTTGCCACTTTGCCCATGCATGAAAATGTGTTTTCGGTTATTTAAAAGTTAAAATGGTGGTATTTTTGATTTTATATGAAGGATGGGTGGTATAAATATAATAGGTAAAGGTTAGGTGTTAGATATGTAAATAAATAGGAATTGCGTGGTTTTGGACTCCGAAAGTGTGATGCCCCGATTTCCCTCGAAAATGATAGAAATGAGAATAAGGTAAGAGAGTTTACCATGAGGTTATGGGCGAAATTTTCGGAAGGCATATGAAATAGTAGTTAATACATTACCCGAAGATTTCACCTTCATTTTATGAGAACTTAAATATCCAGGTTTCAAAGTTTATTACTCTCTATAATGGGAGAACACTTTTAGTTAAGGTTAGTCATTAGGCGTTAAATTTTCAAACTTAGCATATAATAGCAACAAATTTCAATTTTGAAATTATGAAATTATCACAACAAATTTAGAGCGGATGATGGGGAAAATGAGGACAAACCCGATCAAGATCTCATTGTTTTATCATCCCAGATTATCATGGTCGTTGATCTACCTAGATGAGATAGCCAACTCAACCTAACAGAAGAAATTTGTTGATTCATCTAAGGAAACCTTATAGATGCGGGGTAGATGTTTGTGTAAGGGAAATATTCTAAGTCGATCTTAGCTTACAAATAACTTTATGCACTATCGGGTATATCGTATGATTCACAATTGAAAAGGACAGGATATCATTAGGGAACATACGAACTACTGTCGTAACTGTAATATAATTGTGTCATTTGATGATAAAACATTAGGTCGAAGGATTCTTGTCGTAACACTGGTTTTTTTTGTGGAGCCTATTGATCAAATCACATGGACAGATGACTTGGGCTACGTTCTTTCTAGGACAGTTATTTTGAGTGTAAATATGATATACTTGGTATAACACTGCCACCCTCAAGAAACTATTACGAACGATGCATGAATTTTACTTTTAATTTTTGAGTGATAGATTTTTCATTTAGATATTTTTTAGAATTTTTTTTTGAAATTATTAAATTTGAAAATATATTGAAAATAAAGTCCCTTGGTTTGAAATTTGCATTTAACACGGCTATCATCGGAGATTCATATAATTTTGAACATTTTCAACCTTGTCATGCATACCAAGGATTAAATTCATATCCTAAATCAATTGAGTTTATTTAGATGTTTTTTAGCTTAATTTTGAAATGAGACCCCTCCAATTGAGATTTCCATTCAATACAATCATCATTAGGGTTATGTAATTACTTAATTATTAAAATTACTCATTATGCCGATTATAATCCTCTTGAGGAGAAACAGATTGACGTACCAAGAGCTCAATTTTGTGAACTCTAGTCATAATTCGGGGATTAGACTTTAAACTGACTCAGTAGAGACTCAATTTTGTCAACTCTAGTCCATGTATGGTGGACGATCGGACTGACTGGTGGGGCTTACGCCCTGTAGACAGAGCAACTCATTCCAAAGTGTGTAGGTTGGACGATCGGACTGACTGGTGGGGCTTACGATTTTGCCCTGTAGACAGAGCAACTCATTCCAAAGTGTGTAATATGCATGAAAATTTATTCATTTTTTAAAAAGAGATTTTGTAAAATTTAAACATTTGCATGCTTATTGGAGCGGATATGATTACACATTAATTTTATTTTTTGATCCGCGTGATATTTTTTTACGGTTAAGTATAAGAATTTAGAATTATCATCGCATGCGAGTGATTAGACTGTAATGTACGTGTACTCATGTTGTGCACCTGCAAGACATACTTGCACATATTTGAAATCATTATGTTTGAATTGAAATACTACTATTGAATTTATGTAGGCCTTAAGTAACTTAATTTTAATTATTTGCACTAGCAATTTAAAGCACGTTTTATAAGTAGAAGGCTAGCCTTATCTCAGAGTGATCTTCAAAACATGTTTTATATCCGCTTATGTATGGGATTGCGGATTCGGTGGTGTAATTTATATTTATGTGCTTTAAAATTTTTATATTTACATGTATATTCTATTCAAGCAAGCCCCACGAAAGCATTTTTTTCCTTCTATAATTAGAAGGCTAGCCTTATCTAATTTCAATGACTTGGATTCGAATCATTGTACGCTTTAGGGTTTTGAGTGTAGGAAGGCTCTGCTCATTTTTTGGAGTGAAGTGCTAAGGCTTTTGTGTAAGTTATTATTTTTAATTTAATTCCTAAAATTTATGTATTTCATTTCTTTCACCAATTTTGGTTTTATTTAAGCTT
>NW_018164785.1:118054-118396 GCF_001263595.1 Phalaenopsis equestris | reverse complement strand
TACAATCTATCAGTTGATCGACGTGTTTGAGTTCGGTCATTTGAGGCGATCGGTTGCATGATGATGGCTCCTGCTGTGGTTAAGCTGGTCGGTTGACTAGTTGTGACCGGATGTCTTCGCAAAAAATTTAGCTAGCCGGGATCATAAGTGAGGTCCGTCGATTGGATCTACCAATATCGCATGTCGGTCGATTTGAATGAGTGTTCAGTCATTGGATCGTTAGTTCAGATCATGCTCCGTTAGCTGACGCTTCAATTGTCCGGCCATCACCAACGACCATTTGATCGCTTTGAAATTCATGCCAACAGTTTTGGTGCATCTATATATATATATATATATATA
>NW_018164785.1:114309-117839 GCF_001263595.1 Phalaenopsis equestris | reverse complement strand
TATATATATATATATTAGCAATGTTGCAGGTGAGCAAAATTCAATTCTGATTATTTTATGTATAATTGCATTTCTGGCCAAACGAACAAGATGTTTTTGTCAATTATATAATTTAGTCTAAATCTGTTCAACTATATTTGACTATAAAGGTCGTTAGAAAACACTATTTATACTCAACTTTGACTGGGCTTCATGTCAACGCTCTTAAATAAAATTTTTAAAAGAAAAATAATAATAATAAAGATTGCTTTTAAAAGGGCTCCAACCACCATAAATAACTTGTTGCAATTCTTGTCTTCAAGTTGGCTCGTTTGTCCTTTTTTTTTTTTCTCTTTTCTTTCTCTATCTTTCAATTAAAAAGAAATAATACGTGCATTCTTCGTATCTCCGGCGTACGTGCACGATCATTTATCTTCTTTCTCCTATGTGTATCTCAATCTCGTACTTACATAACGTGTAAATGCACGTAATATCTCTTCCTCAATCAAGGGGTGAATCGACTTTACTTTTTAGGATGAGCAAAATCATAACACGTAAGAATTGGGCTAAAAAATATATATTTGAAGGGTATAATGACTAAATTCCCTAAACAACATAAGAAAATATTATTAAATTTCACTGCTTATATAGCGAGATTTTAGGGGGGGGGGAAGCAATTGCTCATTATGGACATAACTTGGATCTGTCGTCTTTGCTCTCAAAAATATCAAAACATATAAATATATGGAAGCCACCTTAATATTTTAGTTGAAAGGTTATATTTTTTTATTCAAAATGTATTAAGGTTAGATTTTTACTAAACTCTTTTATGTTATATAATACATTAAAAATTGTATCCCTTAAAATAAATAATTAATAGTAGTTTAATATTAGTTATTTTTTATTTAATAGTTAAATTTATAATATTTTTTAAAAAAAGTTAAGTGAAGCAAAATTTTAAATTTGAATACTCTTCATCAAAGATTTTTCTTAGGTTTATTATATCAAGTCCAACTACATGGCTTCAATATGCAATAAAGTAGGTGTTGGTTGGAAGAAATCACATTAATGCACTTTCAATGCTCTTTATCCAGTAGGACACATTTCATTGAGTGAGTGATGAGGACATGCACGGGCTAATTTATTTTTCCCCTTAGGATTTTTTTTTGGGATAGTTGACTGTCATCTTTGTGTTTTAGATCGCTGCCACAACGTTGTTTGCAGAACTATTTTCTTGAAATTTCTGTAATAGAAAGCTGTTTTTTCAACCTGACTTATTAAAGTATTGTAGTAGTAAGAAAGCAGTTGTTTGATTATTTGTTGAAAAAATATTTATAATTCTCACCTCAATTGTTAAAGAAGTTGCTTTATCCACCGCAATTTTACAATCACATTTGTAAAAAGCTGCAATTAAGGCTGTTAACGATCCGATTTAGAGCCGAGCCGGGATCAACCCAAAATGGTCTCTAAGAAAATTTAATTCAAAATTTTTGCTTAGTTCGTTTAAATTAGTTTATGACATAATTAGTGCAAGGTATATTATACTTAATTAGTCTTAATTAAACCCAAACATCAATTTTAGCTCTATTTAGTAAGTTATACTTGGCTTTCTCTCATGCTTAAGCAATTTTTGAATTTAGCTAGTCTTAATTAAAAAAAATCATCTGCGGCTTAATAAAATAAATTAGCCATAAGCACCAACTAAACAACTTCTGAGAGTCTTAAGAATATAGAATTAATAGTTGTTTAACTCGTCTAACTCTCGCTCAATAATAGATTTCATTAGTCTAAGATTTAAGGATTTAGGGAAATTGCATTTACACACATTGTTTTGTTGAAAAATTTATATATATATACCCATAATTTTAATGTATTTGTACATCCACTATCCAAAATTTGGAGAAAATATTACATCAGGACTCCTAACGCAGAGCTACGTTCGGAGTCCAATGAAATAACACCACGTGGAGGTGACAGAAAAATAAAAAAAATCATTTTAGCGCAGTGAAATATTCTCTCCGTGTTATTCTGCATTATTCATGTGTTATTGTGGTGATATTCATGTGTTAGTGTATTCTGTGAATATTCTCGGTGTATCATGTGTTATTGTGGTGATATTCATGTGTTATTGTATTCTGTGAATATTCTCGGTGTAATAATAATAAAATAACACATCAATATCACCACAATAACACCAAATAACACAATAACACATCAATATCACCACAATAACACCAAAGGAGGAATATTCTCCTGTGTTATCGGGCCGGATCACAGGAAAGCGCGCTCATTTCCTTGAAGCCACGTGTCCGCATATCATTGCACTTCGAACCTAGCTCTACTTTAGAAGTTCTAACGTAATATTCCTCCCAAAATTTGATATTTACAGTTTTAACAGCTGGAGTCATGAGTATTTCACTTTTCAGACTTTTCTTGTGTGAATGTTTAGGTGTTTGAAATGCAAATATATAAGAGTCGTGTGGTATGGATGTAAATGACGCATTGAAGGGGTCCAGAACCGTCTTCTTGCCGTCTCCGCTGGCCGACTGTTTTACTTCTCCACCAGCAGAGAAATCAATGCGATGGAAGAGATCTTGGAAGATTGTCGAATTTTTAAGGAGTCGATTTCCATAATCAGCTCTGGCTTCTTATATTTTTCAGTTCGAGGGATAGGAACGAGATAAGTTCTCGCTACGATTTCATCTTTTTCCCTCTCTGGGGCTCGGGGCTCAGCTGACAGGTACATTGTCCAGGGTCAGGAGCTCCGTTCAGGTTGTTGGAAAGGAATGGAGGAGGATCTTGAAGTGGTGACAGGACTCCACGGTGAAGTTCCTGAGTTGGGGTGGCGGGGATTGTCGCCAAACATAGTTGGATTGATTTCCAGAATGGCTTCTGGAGCTGTAACGGGTTTTTTTGCCTTAGGTATGCTATTTCCGTTTTGTTAGTAATGTTTGTTTTTCTTCTCTCTCTCTCTCTCTCTCTGTTACCGAGTCTTTCCAGATGTGGACAGAGGTTGACTTAAATATGGCAAATTGAGTAGCAAATTTAGCTAATACTACGTCTAGAAGCTTGCGAAGTGCATAATCTTTTTTTTCATGGGATTTGATGCTTTAGGGCAGGCGATGTATCATTAGCTTCTTGCGTTTAGCTCATTTCTTGGTTGTATGCTTAGAGAGGAACTTTGAAAATTCCCTTTTAAATGCACTGCAAAAGTTAGGTGTCAGACATTCTTGTGGGAGGTACACAACAGTTTATCCTTTGAACAAATGGCTCAAACAGAAAGAGAACATTTGAGAAATCTGGTGCACAACAGTATAAGGTGATTCAAAATAAACAAATAACTACATGAATATGGGAGGGAGCAAAATTAAATTTCTAGATGTTAATTTACAGTAAAAACTAAGGTTTTGTTTTGTTCAATAGTAGCTGTTTGAAAATTTAGGGAAAAACTTCTGTGAAAATTTGTTGTTGAGTAGTTTTTCATTTCTATTTCCTTGATCAACTGTTGAGCTACTGTTTCTCCTCAGGTCGTTCCTCTCCATGTTCTCTTA
>NW_018164785.1:104283-114209 GCF_001263595.1 Phalaenopsis equestris | reverse complement strand
TTTCTCCTCAGGTCGTTCCTCTCCATGTTCTCTTAATCATTTGACAGAATGCCAGGTGATAGAGCTGCGGATTGTAGGTTGTGATGAGGGAAGTTATGAGTGATCAATTGTCAGGGAGGAGTTGCATGGCAGTCCTTAGTAGTAGACAGGGAAGGAGTGAAGCATGAACATGCAGAAATAAGTTTGTTTTGTTATAATGTGTGGTGGGTTGGAATGGTAGAGGAAATCAATGATCCCTAGCTAAGAGACCTTGTGCTAGCGGGGGTGATCTGCTGGTTGTTAGTTTGGAATGCGGAATCAAGGTTGTGATTCAAACTGGTGTAGGGTGCAGGGTAGAAAACACACAAAGATTAGGGATTGATAGGAAATCCCCAAAGAACAATTCCCAACTTTACCGGGGTTTAGGATCAATTAGAAACTAAACCACACCGCGGAATAATGAAATCGCACCAATTCGATAAAAACTGAAACAAAAAAATTTTTAGAAAAACACAATCAAAGCAATCAGAAAAACACACGAGAATTTACATGGAAAAACCCGAGAACGGGAAAATACCACGGAGCCACACTACCACAAATCTTCATTATAAAATTCAGAAGGTTTTATAAAAAACTCACACAAGTTTTCTCTCTATACATAATGAAAACTTACAGGATTAGCTCCACAATCTCTCTCTCTGATTCGACGTAAAAATCACGCAGAATTACCAAAATTTACTTCTTCGATATTCGTCATCTTCATCGGGATGCTCGTCGAAGAATACTGAAGGAAGATACCTTGCAACTGCTCAAAATCGGACTTAAAACTAAAATCCCACTTAAAACAGTCCTGGTATGCGCCAATAGGCTGGTGCAAATGCGTCAACCTCTGGATATCGTCAACCAGAATTGAGAGCCTATGCGCCCAAAGGGCAGCGCATAAGCATCCCTCCTTTGTCGCCCACATCAAGTGGGCCCCTATGCGCCCATAGCCGACGCCTATGCACCGGCTTTTCTTGATCGAGAAGTGCCAATTGGGCGCTTGAGCGCCCTATGCGCCGGCACTGCTTGGGTTGCTTCGGCTCCACAACAACCCAACAGGGATCACATGTGTGGAGTATTGTAACTATGGAGGATAAGGGTGGGGAGCAAGCTATTGAAGAAGAAAGGAAATGTTGACACGTGGAGGCATTGAAGAAGAGGATGTACTGTATTGCATCCATATTTATGGGGACAATTGAGGTCATAAACTATGGAGGCGTGGCGAAAATCATCAGTTGATTTTATTAACATGAGCAGATTGTCCTTCCATTAAACAACTAAATCATATTATAAGCATCAACTAAATAATCGTATTATTCAATTCTATAAGTAGGGACGTCAAACATGACTCAACATGACAACCCGTCCTGGTCCAACTAGAAAATTTTGATTTTAGATTGACCGTATTAACTTTAGGGTCAAGTTCGGGGTGAAAATTCAAAAACTTTTAATTTTTTGTTCAGAATTGAGTTTATCAGCCAACTTATATAATATTTTATTTTATTTTTTTCTATTAGT
This sequence comes from Phalaenopsis equestris, assembly GCF_001263595.1. Lineage (NCBI taxonomy): Eukaryota > Viridiplantae > Streptophyta > Magnoliopsida > Asparagales > Orchidaceae > Phalaenopsis > Phalaenopsis equestris. The sequence goes on along the minus strand of NW_018164785.1, from coordinate 112,670 downwards.
TCACATTTTTTATTTGATAAGATTTTTTTTATTATGTATTTATGTATCCTATTTGTATTTATTTTTATATTTATACTTCAAATGGGTTATTTAAATCAGGTTCGAATTAGTTTTTTTTATAGATTGGTTGGATCCGTCTTAGGCTTTCGAACTGTTTAATAAACATTTTGGTTTCAAGTCATGTAAATTTGGGTCAAGTTATATCTTGGTTATACTCAAAATCAACTCGTTAGCTCGAATTGACGCCCTATCTATAAGTATATTTTTTTGTTTAATTCTGTTTTTTACTTACAGGAGGGCAATTTGACATGATGATGCATGATGGTTTAGAGTTTCTTGATACAGATAAAATGATGTTATTCGTATGTAAGCTATGCAAGAAAACATAAGATTCATAGTTCAGAAACCAACAAATAAAATGCATCCATTCTTAACGTGACAACAACATAGACAAGAACTAGAACTCAAGAAATAATACAATAATCAGATAAATTTGAATAAATTAGTAAAAGATGTGAACCACACAAATCTATGAGCATTTATAATTTAATCATAATTTGAATTCTAATTTTGCCAAATTTTTTCAAGAGCACTAGTATGCAAGTACCAATTTATATAAGATGAAATTTAGATCAAGGGAAGAAGTTACAAGTGAGAAATTAATGGAGGCCTTATGATAGTACAGGGAAGCGACCTCACCCAAAATTAGGCAGTTGTAGAAATGCAGAAAGAAGAGGAAGCAAAAACTGAAGTCCATCTTAATCAATTCATCTTAAAGATACAGTGTTGCCTATATATAGGCTAGCGAGAATCTTTTAGTACAGTTCTTGATTCAGGGGTATGGCTGAGTTGATTATAATCCTATGGCTGAGATGCATTTAGTTAGTCATACTATGGTTGAGATGCATTCCGTTAGTTATAATATTATTATGGTTATTACCCCCCTACAGGGCGATGGTTTTTGGCAAGAAACTGAAACTTAGTTTTTAATGTGTTGAAACGTTGAGAGGATTGATTAGATGCAAAAGGGGCCATAATCAGCTTCGACCCTGCTCTGATACTATGTAGAAATGCAGAAATGAGAGGATGCAGAAACTGAAGAACATCTTATTCAATTCATCAAGAAGATACAGTGTTGTCCATATAAAGGCTAGTGAGAATCTTCTATCACGGTTCTTGATTCAGTGGTATGGCTGAGTTGGTTATAATCCTATGGCTGAGATGCATTCATTTAGTTATACCATGGCTGACATGTATTCTGTTACTTATACTGTAATTATGATTATTAGTACTTGTATCGGACTTCAAATGAACCCCACATCTAACTTGTATACGCAAAGTTGAAATATAGAATAAATTTTGTTCAATTGAAGCTATTAAACTAAATGTTTCAAATTATCTATTTTGAGATATATCACTTCTAGGTTAGTAGATATGGTTAGGACAAGATCAACTCATTCCAGTTATAGATAACCCCCAAGTTCACATTTAAAATCTATGTCCAAATATTAGTAATATCAATAGCCGCATAAGTTTTTTTTAATGAAAAAAATTTGGACCTGACTGGTATCTTGTGAAAATAAAAAATTGTAAGTGGCACCTACATTGAAGATAGCATCTAACAAGGTGTCATAATCATCAAATTGGAATATAGTATTGGTTACCAAACCTTTGAAATTTTCCTAGGGATAGCATTGCTACGGTACCCTAGAGAATAGCACTGTAACAACACCCATAGGAATAACTCGCGATAGATGACTGTTCTAATCCTGAATATAGAGGAGAGTTATAGCGTCACACAAAGCTCTAGTTGTAGGACTCTAGGATGTCAGTTATCTATAGAAATAACATGGCAATGAAAGCCCTAACTTCCTTCAAATGGGGTTCCATTTTTCTTAAAAATTTTGTTTATATATATATATATATATATATATATTTCTAAGCTACTCTTCAAAATGATATGATGAAATCGGTTATGCTATTTAGGACTTCATAGAGGGCTTGGCGTGAGCTGATGTATCTCTTGATTGAGTGTCAAAATCTTAAAACATATTACTTATGTCGACAATTAAGAGATTGGGATTGGAAAATGGCTATTTTTACCTTCTTTTTTCTATAGACAATAAGTTTGTTTCCTGAAATTGACATTGGCGTTATTATAAAACAACTTCTTCAATATAGCCACTTTATTGTATCCTTAAATTGATTTTTGCAATTAATCTCTATAGTAATTGAATAATAAATATTACTCTTTTTGTTCCTTAAATTGAAGTTTCAATTAATCCCAATATTAATTGAATAATAAATATTATTCTTTTAAGTTTATGTTTTATATTAGCACATCTAAAATAATTTTAAGCATGTGACATTAATTTTATTTTTGTAATTTAACACTTTATAAATCATACGTATTGTAGCATTCGTAGTATCTTCCATGCTATCAGTACGATTTTAAAATCCATTAAAATCATAAATCTCATCAAATGTAGGAGTATAATTGTAGTCCTCTTTACTTTCATGTTATATTTCTCGACATAGTTTTAAAAATCGGACCATACTAGCCGGTTCGACCGGTTCAACCATTAACTAGTCATTCAACCGATTCAGTCCAAAATCAGAATTATTTTTGCATGGAATCGGGACTGGTCAGAACGGGGGTTGATCTGGTTCGATTTTTAAATAACCGGTTGGTCCAAATATTGTTCAATTTTAACCCTTTTGATATTGATAGGATGACCAAAAATAAAATATTTAAATTAAAAATAGCGAAAATATAATGTATTAATTTTTTTATTTAGAAAATTATTCAAAATGTTCAAAACTATTGTTTTAAATTAAAATATTTTTCATAATTGTCTTTTTTAGAAAACTATTGTTCCAAGCCCGGATGAGAAAAGTGGAGGGTTGCGTTTTTTCTAGCTTTGGCTTCATTAATATAGTTGTTTTCGATTTGCTATAAAATGTATATAAAGCAATCTTGTTCTTTGGAAGTTTCTTATATACTTCAGTCAAGTAAATTTCTGTGGTTGTGTTTGCTAGAATCTGATGCTTCTTTTGCAATCAGCTTATTTACAGTTTCCACATCAGTCCTGGTCATTTGTGTTTTCCCTCAATCCTTTAGCCTTTGTTCATTATTAATTTGCTTGTTTATTAGTTACTTTTATGCATTCTGCTTCAAGGCTTTCATTGTTAAGAGCTCTCTCAGTATTAACAAAATCACACAGACATTCTAACATTCTTCAATGTCTCCTTCGCAGCTGGTGCTTTTGTGGGAGTACTTAGCGGTGCTTTAGCAGGGCGGGCTTCGGACACAGGCATTATTCGAGGTGCTGCACTTGGAGCAATTGCCGGAGCTGTTCTTGCTATCGAGGTTTTAGAAGCTTACCATGCTTACTGGCGCTTGGATCCGTCAAATTTTGGGAGCACATATGATGCGGGACGATTCAGGGTTAGATTTTCAAATACTAGTATGATTATGATATTTGGGATGCTTTCATGCAAAAGTAAATAACTGATTCACAAATCACAAGTTATTAGTTATACAAACAACTTCCTTTCTTTAAGTGGAAATATGAGACGAACTCAAACCAACTGATGATGAAATGATTGTAAATAATCAATAATTTTAACAAAAAAATGAAAATAAAATTAGTGAGAAAATGAATTAATTTACACAAAATTAGATTTCTAAGGGGTCAATTTTAAGCTAAAAATCAAAAGCATTAAACTAGATAATAAATTAAGTACAAGAAATAGACAAAAAATAAAATCATTAAGATAAATTAGGTCTGAAGTCAGTAAAATGCGATGATTTATCTCATAGGCCTAACCAACCTACAAGCACATGCATTAAATAAAAATCTGAGCCTCGTATAGGGCCTATCTACTAATGGATTTAGAGCAGGATTTAACCTAAGGGCCTGTCTGACAACGAATTCATGCAAGATTAAAGTCGAATCCTGCCAGACGGTCATTTTCCGCAAGATAAATTATGAGATTCCATAAATCCGGATTCTGTGGATTTCGGCTGTAAATCTCGTAAATCCTAAATCCTACGAATTGGTGGATTTAACTTCGCGGGGCTTGGGATTTAAGTTTGAGGGCTTCTGATTGTCTCCACTAGTCATAACTACTTCCTAAATTCTCGCTGAAATTGTCAAACAGTTCTATCAGATTTACAGGATTTAGTAAATCCGTTGCCACACAGATTTTTGGCTTTTAATTTATGAGATTTACTAAATCCTAATAACTTAAATCGCATTTATTGCCAAAGAGCACCTAAATGTTGCCAGACGGTCATTTTGGACAAAATAAAGCCGCAGGTTTCATAAATCCAGATTTCACGGATTTTGGCCTTAAATCTCATATTTACTAAATCTCGTGAATCGGCGGATTTAGTAAATCCAGGACGGGTTTACATGCGAAAAGGAAGATGTGAGGTTACCTTTCAGTTAGGGCTGTGAATTTAGCTCGAAGATAGTTAATCACTCAAAAATTGATTTAAATTTTGGCTCTGATCGAGATTGGATCGAAATAAACGAGCTGAGCTACTAGTCAATATTTTGGATCGAATTTTTTTTAGCCAATTTCAAGTCGATGTCATCTCGGTTTGAAATCTAATTGTTAACAGTCTTACTAATGTTATGATTGTGAATTTAGCTCGAAGATCATTAATCGCTCGAAAATTGATTTGAATTTTGACTCGGAATGAGATCAGATCAAAATAAACGAGCCGAGCTACGAGCCAGAATTTTGGAACGAAATTTTTTCAAGCTGATTTTGAGTCGATTCCAGTTAAGCTCGAAATCGAATCGTTAACGACTTTGCTTTCGGTAGTAACAGAGCAAAAAGAGCAGAAATATAGGAATTTTGTTTCTCTCTACACCGCGATCCCATCGTTGCCTTGTCGGTTATCTCTTATCACAACTTTATCTGGAGGGTTTGGTCATGAAGGAGAAAGTTTTGGGCAAAACTAGGAAGTTGGGAGAGGGCGAGTGAAGCAGACGAGTGTTTCGGGCAAAGAGGGGGGAGGTTTCAGCCATAAATGAGAGAGGGTAAGAGGAGAGCGGTTTCTGATTTTATTTTATTATTTATTTAACTTGACTTTATTATTTTAATTGAGTAATAATAAATAGGAGAATTTACATACATAGACCTAATTCTTTTGCATTTACGTATCACACACCAAAACTTTGATTTTTACAAACACAACAACAAGCTTGTCACTCATCACACTTTTTAACAGTGAAATCTATATTTTTATATCTAGGTAAGAGGCTTTATTTGTAAAAATCAGAGTTTTGGTGTGAAATATGTAAATGCATGAGAATATGTAAATACGTGTGTAAAGTTCCATAATAAATAAATAATTAATAAATTAATAAATTATAATAATTAAATAAATTTAGATATAATTATTTATAGTTAATTAATGAATAAAAAATAATATAACTAATTAATTCCAAATTAAGGTTAAATTATTATTTAATAAGTAATTAGTTTAATAATTTTATATTAGTAATAAATTATTTTAGTAAATCATTAGTTATTAATTAGCATAATTAGAATTAAATTGAAATTTAATTTAATTAAAATTAATAGTTATTTTTTATTCTATAAATAAAATAAAATCTTTTCTATTCTAACAAACATAACAAACTTTTAAATCCTGACAGAAGTTGCCAAACAACTTGCCTGGATATAATTGGATTTATCAAATCCATTGCCAAACAGTTTTTGGAATTCAACTCTTACAGGGTTTACTAAATCTGGATTTATTGAATTTACTAAATCCTACTAACATAAATCTGAGGTGTTGCCATACGGCCCATAGGGTTACCCATGCATTATCAGAATCAGGTCCAACTCACACCAATACATAGGATGTTTTTTAAAATCTAAGGTTTATTATGTACACAATCTTTTCGTTTAGACTAGCCTTAAGAATAATTTGCATAGAATATCTTGTAGTGGATTGAATGTGAACTTAGACGATTTGGAAAGAGATTATACCTAAGGATTTGACGATAGGCTCATGATATAAGATCAAACTGGACATGCCAAAAATTGGATATATATCAAAATCACTTAGAAGTTTCAATTATTAGGCATTAGTTCCAATGATTGCACAATGTTAAACGGTCTCATTTTTCCTTTATTTAATTTCTTAAAATTTTCAATTTGGATGCACCATGATTTTATCACATTGCTTAAATTTCATATACTTGCAGTAGGAAACAACTTGTAATTTTCATAATTAGTTGTTAATTTCTTGCAAATAATCTTATGCTGATCATGCATATGTTGCACAAATGATTGTGCGAATATGTTAGGCTTAGATTTTATAGGTAATTCAATAAGATCTTTAGACTTTATAAGACTTTATAAGTTGATGCATGTAACAATCTTAAAGGAACTCATAGCAGTAGACCTATTAGCTAATGAATTGCATGCAAATTCAATGAAGTATCAAATCTCACCGAAATGCATTATCTTTTATCTAACACATGACAAATTTCTTAGGCTTCTATTAACCACTTCAATTTAATTATTTAGTTTGTGGACAATAAAAAACTCAAAATATGCTTTTAGTTTTTTTTTTCAAAATATTTTTTTCATAGCTTATGAATATTAATTAAATCTTGATCAGAAACAAGTGTTTTAGTACATTTAATTTATGCGCTTCATTAAAAATATAATTTAACAGTATGAGATGTATTAGAGTTCTCTTGATTTGGTTTAAAATGTGATATTTCTGAAAAAATAATAAGTTACACCGATCTAGGAATGACCGGCTGTTACGCCAATTCAGATGGGACCGGCTTTACGCCGGTCCAAGAGGGATGGCCCAACCATGCTGACCGACCGTCTAGGAAGATTCCAGACCCCACCTGGGGTCTATCAAGCCAATAATCACGTACGCGAAGAGAGGAATTAAGGAAAGATTTGGAGAGAAAAGTTTGCAAGCATTTGGGGGGAAGTTTGAATGTGGTTTGGATATGTTTTATTAGGACTAGTCACATGGTTTTATATTCCTGCAGTTTTCTTTCTTGTTTGTTTGCTCCTAGCGGCATCTAGGGTTTTGGAAATCCAATCTACCTCTCGAATCATAGATCACCCTTGTATCATATTTGTTTGCTTAGATATTAATAAAATTAGTATGAATCCGGGTTTCTTACTGATTTCTTGCAATTTGTTTATTGTTTTCAGTGCTTAAGCGTATCAAATTGGTAGCCGGGCACGATCTTGGAGAGATGGCAGCAGAGAAAGTTAATTCTTCGGAAGAGAGATTGGAAATGCTGAGGAAATGCTGAGTAGGGCAACTTAAATTTGAGGTAGGAAATGCAGAGTAGGGCAACTTAAATTTGAGGTAGAGGAAGGGGTTCTCAATCATATAGATGAAAGGTTTTCCTCCCTGGAAAATTGATTTAAGAGCGTAGAGGAAATGCTGAAGAAACTTATCGAGATGCAATTCAAATCCCCATCAACAGCTCAAATCAAAAACCTTAACCAAGGGTTGACTGAAGAACCCTTAGCCAAATCGAGAGGGAAATAAATCGAATCCGAGGAATATGAGGAGGGAAGCATCCACCATCAATAACTTTCCTCGAGGACCCTGATCGAGATTTGTGAGGGAGGGGTGGGCTGAAACATGAAGGCGGGGTTATATAAGAGGTTTGGAGGAACATGAAGATGGGATGAGGGAAATGAGATGGGGGTATGGCTATGATCGAAGGGGGGAGTTTCACCCTAAATACAAGGGGGAAACATCGAAGGGAGAGAAAATTGGGGAGGTAATGCTAGGGCGATGAAGTTGAAGATGTTGATCTTCGAAGGGGAAGACACACATGGATGGGTTTATCTGGTGGAGCAATATTTTGCAGTGAATGTGCTAAATGGTGAGGAGTTCTTGGCTGCAAGGTTATGTTTGGAATGAAAATCCCTAGCATAGTTTCAATGGAGGGAGGCAAGATACCTGATCCGTTCATGGGATAAATTTAAGGATTGCTTGTTAGAACGTTTTAGCCATTCGAGAAAGGGGCCTATGCAAGCGGCTCTATGCCTTGACTCAAGAGGGGACTGTCATGGAATATAGGGAGATATTCAAACTATTGTTGGGATGACTGAGGGGGGTTTATAAAGCAGGATTGGTGAAGAATTTTATGAAGAGTTTAAAGCCCGACATATGTTCAACACTTCGACTGTTGAAGCCACGGAAATTGAGAGAGGCGATGGAGCTCACCCAGCTAGTGAAAGACAATTACTAGATGGAGAACACCCCAGGAGGATTTCATAAGAGTACCTCAATGACGATGACACCAAGGACCCAGACAGTGTCATTTCAGAAGGAAGCGTTAAAGAAGAGGAATATGGGGGCCCGCCGGGGG
>NW_018164785.1:100502-104241 GCF_001263595.1 Phalaenopsis equestris | reverse complement strand
CGCGGCTGGGGGGGGGGGGGGGACAGAGGTGTGGGACATGAGAGCAAAGGGATTATGTTTTCAATGTGATGAGAAGTATACCCCAGGCCACTAGTGCAAAGTTCGCACTCCTTGCAATTTTTAATGGGGAGGAGGTTGATAATGAGTTGGATGAAGAAGCGGAAGATAGAGAGGAGCACTTACACTTGGAGGTGTTCCTCAACTTAGAGGTGTGATTCACTCCCAATCACACCATGAAGGTGACAGGACAGATCGATGAGCAACTTGTTGTGGTTTTGGTAGATAGTAGAGCCACTCACAATTTCATCTCAAACTGGGTCATGGACCAGTTGAGATTGAAGCTGGTAGATACGGGAAGCTTTGGGGGTCATGATGGGGGACAGAGTGGGAGAAAAATTGGGGAATTTGCAAGGGATTGGGGGTGACAGTACATGGCTTACAGGTGGTGGAGGATTTCGTTCCCTTGGATTCAGTAAACTCTAATTTGATTCTGAGAATGAAGTGGTTACAAATGATTGGAGAGATGAAAGTGGATTAGAAATCACTGACGATGGAGATTACGGTGGAGGGGAGGAATGGTGCTGAGATGGGATGCTAGTGGTCAACCAAATTAATAACTTCCATCTACTTGGAAAAACAAAAAGGATAAACAAATTGAATCACAGCTGTACTTGGACAGCCACCCAACCTCATAAATCTCTAATTACACATATTACTCAAACAGAAGATTGCTGTGACTTTTTGTAGATGAATAGAATTGGAATTAGACAATCATTTCCTTGCGTTTAACATTATCCATAGGCTAATTTCTTCTAGTTCCAGACTTAATGGAGATAGTAGATTATTTCTGAGCATGGGTTTCATTTAATGAGTCCCGGGCCTTATTTAATGGTTTCCACATTCATTTGTAGCAATCTCCAAGTCTTGTAACATCAAATTAGCATTTCGGTGAAAATTATCAACAATATTATAGTATTCTTTTTATCAGAAACAATCAATAAATTAATGTGGTTCTTCAATACTGTTTTGCCTGCCATATGCTTGTCTATTTTATTTATTTAAAAATCTAGCTTTGTATTTCATTGAAGCTGGGTTTTTTCTAGTTTGAACTAATGGTTTGATCTTTCTTCCACTTCCAGTCAGATTTTGTAGAAGAGCTCTTTTATGATAGATTTTTACCACATCAATTTTCCTCTGCTAGGCTGATGGCTTATCATCGGCAGGTGAGTAACGATTTGTGCTCATAATTTTCGCATCAATCATGATGTTGTGAATTAAACCTGAAATTTTCCATCAATTTTATTCAATGCTTCATTTCATGCCAGTATTTTTTAAGGTTGATTTTCAGATGAACTCTTAAAGATGTGTTCACTTAATTTTATTTCATGGATGATGGCTTTAACCCTATTTGCATGCCCAAATTTAGATTTGCGGGTTTGGGATTCTTATCATGGATCCAATACTATAAAAGTTCATATAAAAATGTTCTGTCAAATAATTATGACTTTTGGAGAACCTAGATGTATGGAGCTCTTCTTCGATAAGATATTGTAAAAGCAAACGTGCTAACAATGGTAAGGAAGATGAAATGTTAGAGATGGCGTAAAAATACTTTCGATGGTCCAATTATGTTTGGTGGAAGATGTACTAATAAAAGGCCTTGGAAAATATGATCATTGAAACCCTATGGTTCAAACTCAAGGCATTGTTCATGGCCATAAGCCTGTCCATTAACTTCTATGAAAAGCAAAAATTGTATTTGAGGCAAGTTACATCTAAATCAATTTAAAATCATTCATGGTTTGAGATATATTGATGTAATTAGATGATTAGGATTAGGGTTGTGAATTTAGCTCGAAGGTTACTAATCGCTTGAAAGTTTATTGAATTTTGGCTCGGACCGAGAACAGAGCGAAATAAACGAGCCGAACTATGAGCCAAAATTTTGGATAGAAATTTTTTAGCCGACTTCTAGTCAACCTCATCTCGGCTCGAAATAGGATAGCTAACACCCTTAGTAATGTCAGGGCCTTCAATTTAGTGAATTTAGCTCGAAGATCGTTAATCAATCGAAAATTGATTCAAATTTAGGCTCGGATCGAGTTTGGGTCGAAATAAACAAGCTGACATATGAGCCAAAATTTTTTATCGAATTTTTTTAAGCCTATTTTGAGACTACCCTAACTCAGCTCAAAATTGGATTGTTAACATCCCTATTTAGGACCTCCAAATAATAACGTTCTTCCTGATATTTATACTCCATGCAAATTTTTATTTTTATTTTTTATTTTTACTCCTTGAAAGTTTTTTTATTATTTTTTTTATTATTTATTTTATGTGAAGTTATTTAATTTGTTTGCTTGCTCCATTATGGAGACTTGTTTAAAAGTGGATTCCGTTTGCTTCAGCTTACAACTTCCCTTGATCGGGGCATTTACAGCTATGCCACGCAATTCTTATGTATTTATATATCTAAAACCTAAACATTTATATTTACATGCATGTCATTCAATTTTTTAACATCACATCAAAAAATACCGATTCACCTTTCATGCATAGGATTATAACCCCAAAATATTACAAGTGTAGATATCAGACTTTGGGTGTTAGATATGTAAATACATAAGAATTGTGTGGTATGCATGTAAACTTCCCTTGATCTTATTGATCTGGCTGCCTATTTAGAGATTCTGATTTGTATTTTTCTCTGATGCCAAACTTTAATGTAAGAATTCTTACTATTATAAATTTGGGGCATTTACATACATAGCAGTCAATTTCCACATGTATTTACATATCCAACACCTAAACATTGTTTTTTTACATTTATAGCACCCAAAATTTTCACATCATATAAAAAGTATCACTATTTTAACTTTTAAAAAGTGAAATACACTTTTTTTTTTTTTTTTTTCTTTTTTTTTTCTTTTTTTTTTTTTTGCATATGTAAGGTGGTGTGTAGTTAAAAAATGGAAGTTTAGGTGTTAAATGTGTAAATACCTAGAAAATGAATGTTATGTATGTGAAACTTCCTATGAATTTTGCTTGATCCCATTCTTCTATATTTGACTTGAAACATCTTAACCTCAATTTATTACAATGATTAGCTCCGCGGTTTCTCCGGCGAAGTTGCTTCGAAGGGTTTATCAGGAGATCTGTTAATAAAGCTTCCATCCTATGTGATACCTCATAATAAAAGAGATGGCCATGAAGACAGCATCTGCTGCACAATTTGTTTGCAGGTATTATTACAAATACCCTCTAAACTTTTTCTATAATCATCTAATTTTTCCCATAAAATATATGCAGGAATCAGTAAAAAAATTACAGGGAAATTTGCATACATACCTCACAACTCTAGTGTATTTATATACTTGACACCCAAATTTTGATATTTACACTTTTAACACCTTGGTGACATTAACCCATGCATGTGAAAAGGTGAATTTTACTTTTAAGAAGGTGATTAAGAGATTTTTGATGTGATGCTAAAGATTTGATAGTATGCATGTAAATACAATGTTTAGGTGTTACATACATAAATACATGAGAATTCTGTGGGTATGTATGTGAATGCCCCAAAATTATATTACACTTTTCTCAAAATAAACTCAACTGATTCAGACATAGGGTCTGTTTGAGGTAGCTGCAGTTTATTAAGAAATTGCTGATAAAAATAATCTACTTATACAAAAATTTGTGGCAATTAAAATTTTTTTTTTTAAAAAAGCTAGACCGC
>NW_018164785.1:97322-99162 GCF_001263595.1 Phalaenopsis equestris | reverse complement strand
CATAAATATATATATATATATATATATATATATAAATTGATGAGTTGTATTTCGAATCAAAACGAGTAGAACATAAACAATTTTTGTTGTTTGGTTCGTTAACTTAACGAACAAATCGAACACGAGCTATTCGCGAATGAGCTATTTTGATAGCCCTAGAGATGAGGATGCAATTCGATAAGATAAAGTCAAACAAAATTGAATTAAAATATAATTTGACTTATTTGATTTGATTTGGTTTTGATTTAAACAAATTTTGAATGCCTAATGAAGGTGCGTGCATTCGATTTTATGGATGGAAGCTAATTGGTTAATGAATTTATTTTAACTCGAATGTAATTCAAGTTTAATCAATGTTTTCAAAATTAAATTAATAATCAAAATTCAAATAACTTCTAAATGTAACGAACAATCGAATACCGCCCTCACTACTGGCAAATTGATCATAGGGGGACTCGAACCAGTGATCTAAGGGCACTTACGACCTTCAAAGAGATTGCTCTACCAACATGCCACGACTAGCGGCACAACTATAATTTAGCAACTAAACTTTAACTTTTACATACATGCCACCTTATCTACACATGAGAAGGTGTATTTCAGTTTTTTCGAGACATGAAATTTTTGGTGGTATAAATGTAAAAACTAAAGATTAGGTGTTAGATATATTTATGCATAGGAATCAGGTGGTATGTAAATGCCCCCATAAAAAATAACACTTACCTTATAAAAATACAAACATTGAAATTTTGCTTCCATTAGCCCTGACAGTACAGGAATTACATGGGTGCAGCAATGGGCATGATAGGCGTTGCTCAGATATAAAACCACAGAATTATTCTTCAAACATATCACTTCTGCAATAGAAATTCATTTTGTTTTCGAATGCATATAATTGGATTAAAATCCTGCAATTCAAGAGACCAATGACTTATTGAAAGCCACATTTTGTAGTTGAACAATGCTGCTGTCGATATTAAAACTCATTATTAACAAAAGAATGATAAATAGAGATATAGATATGAACATTAGTAAACTGCGAATACAATATAAATATGAAAATTTAAAAGTTATTAGGAACGTTAGGGGTGAGCTTTTGATTGGTTTTGGTTGAATCAATTTATAAATTGGTCGGATCCATTGCAACCGAAATCTGCGATCTGAAAAATCAAGCCAATTAAAATTTTGATAAAACCAAGTCCACTTGACTGAAATTTAATACAGTTTAAACAGTTTAATTATAAACAAACCAAAGTTAATTGTTAGTTGGAATTCAATTATGAACAGACATCAAGAATTATATACCTTATGTATATAATATTAATTTAATTTTCATAAATCCTTTATTTAATTTTGAGTTTTATGTTTGTTTGGTTGAAGGAATCATGTCATAGTTTTTTGACAAAAAAAATTTTACGTTTGTTGTGACTACCTAACACAACCCTCTATTTTTTTTGCGTTCGGGACTTGGGAATAGGCGATGACAATATTTGGAGAATCAAAAAGAAAAAAATTATGAATAAAAATAATTTGCGGAGGAATAATAATCTGTAACAAAAATAAAAAACTTCGTTATAAAATATTAGTTTAGATGTATAAGCTATAAAAATTGAAAAAAATATAACATAATCCGTAGAGAGTCTAAGTGAAAAAATTTGTGATGTTAAGAATTTTATTTTTAATAAACTTTATAATATATTAGATGCTAACGAGCTGAAAGATTTATGTATAAACTTGTATAAACCTGTCATATAAAGAATCTTAAGAAAGATAAATAATTAGTTCAAGTTTATGAAGGTTGAAAATCAAAACAAAATTTCTTATATGAGAATATTTCATA
>NW_018164785.1:84155-96223 GCF_001263595.1 Phalaenopsis equestris | reverse complement strand
GACTTTCGTTTGAATAGATCTAAAATTGAATACATGGAATGTAATTTTAATAGTATATCTAGTGGCAGAGTTCTAAAAATTGGTAATCGAGTCATTAAAATGAGTGAATGTTTTAGATATCTCAATTCTTTTGTTCAAAATGATGATGATATAGATTGGGATATTATTAGTAGACTCAAGTTGGATGGTTAGAATGGAGTAATGTATCAGACCTATTGTGTGATAGAAATGTACCGCCCATACATGAAGGAAAGTTTCACTTAGACTTGAAGGAACTTTTTGTGAGATGATGGTGAGATCTACAATGCTTTATGGTGCATAATGTTGGCTTGTATAAGAGAAACATAAACTTAATAATTGATGAGATGAGAATGCTCAGTGGATGAGTGGCGACAAAAAGAGAAATGAATATATCTGTGAATGGATTGGAGCAGCTCCAGTGATAGATAATACTAGAGAGAGTGACATGGGAGCTCGCCACAGCACGACATTGTGGTTGTTACAGTACCTCAGAATTTCGTAATATCGGGAGACGGGCTGAAACACATTTGTTTTCCTTTCTTAGACTTCCTTTCTTATTATCATTCATTACTTTTTAGTTTTTTTTCTTATATATGTGTTGTATTCGGATTTTTAATTCAGTTTTTGACTCAGATTTCTGTCAGACAACCGTCGGCATCCGTTTCTCCTTTGAGGGTTGTATCTGAGGGTTTAGGTGGTGTTTCGGTTACATCTTTCTCCCAATGTGTTTATCTTCCCTGACCATTTCCACACCCTCCCCAAGTTGCTCATGACCGCCCTCTATTCCTGCAGCCACCTGGGACAGCCGTCCTCTTGCTGTCTTGCAGTTTCTCCAATCCCTCGTAGCTTCTGCCGACAGGCCCCCTCATTGCATCTGCTCGGAAACTGTCTTTTCCTGCCGTTTTCTATTGTTTCAGTCACCCAACTATCCATTCCTCTCCTTCTAGCTTGTCATTCTTGCACAACTCCTCCCCTTCGCTACCAACATCCACATACTTTACTGTTGACACGCCTTCCAGCATTCACCCACTCTTTGCTACCTCATCGGAGGGACAAACCCTCGTCGATCGCCGCCACAACCCGAGATCCCACCCTAATTTGATTATTTGTGTCGTTTCTGTTGCTATTTCTGATTTTCGGGTGTCGTGTTATATTTTTCCTTTCAAGTATGTTAATTGTAACCATTTAGTTGCTTTCTATTGCTGCAGCCACCTGGGACAGCCGTCCTCTTGCTGTCTTGCAGTTTCTCAAATCCCTCGTCGCTTCTGCCGACAGTCCCCCTCATTGCATCTGCTCGGAAACTGTCTTTTCCTGCCGTTTTCTATTGTTTCAGTCACCCAACTATCCATTCCTCTCCTTCTAGCTTGTCATTCTTGCACAACTCCTCCCCTTCGCTACCAACATCCACATACTTTACTGTTGACACGCCTTCCAGCATTCACCCACTCTTTGCTACCTCATCGGAGGGACAAACCCTTGTCGATCGCCGCCACAACCCGAGATCCCACCCTAATTTGATTATTTGTGTCGTTTCTGTTGTTATTTCTGATTTTCGGGTGTCGTGTTATATTTTTCCTTTCAATTATGTTAATTGTAACCATTTAGTTGCTTCAAGTAATAATATTTACTTTTCTATTATGGTTTGGGTTATCTAGTATCATTTGATATCAAAGATAACCTAGCTCTAGTCCTATCTTAGGGTTTTAAGCATTCTCCATAAACCAAAAATTTTCTTTCCAACCACCAAATACCCTTTCCACTTCCACAAATCCCAAACTATAACTATGCCACCAAGGAGATAAATGACGGACCTTACCCGGGATGAGATATAATGGGAGGTTTGTCGCCTTTAGCAGAGGCTTGCATAAATTGATGACTGGGGTTAAGGAGAGATTATCCTCGACTGGAATCTGAAGAGTCAAAGCGGAGAAAGAGATGAGGATCTAAATCCCTTCCATAAAGAGAATTTCAGCAATGAAGAAGACAGATCACGACATTTTCATAGGGAGAATCTGAAGTTTATACGCCAGCGTGTGGGAAAAGATAAGATAACTACCTAGTCCAAGATGAAGTGGGAGATGCAGGGTCAGTTCAAATCCAGCCCAACCAAGAAGTTCTCAAGTGTTACGGGATTGGGCATAGTGAATCGAATTGCACAACCAAAAGAGTTATTGCTTTCACGGATCAAAGGGCAGTTGAAGAAATAAATGGTGATCCAGGAGAAGTTAAAGATTTGAAAAGAAGAAGGTTTGAGATATTATTTTCACTTCTGGCCGACGAGGAGATGCCAGTGATTCGAGTTGAACTGAGGAGAGAGACTCCAATTGAGTTGAGGATAATTGTTTTAAAATGTAGTGAATCTGAGGTAATAGACATTCATGCAAAGTATAAGATCGTGATGCTTCGAGCTGTTGTTTTGTAAACGTTAAGAGGGGCATTAGTAGGACTGGTATTAGGTGTCCAAAATGGCCATGAGTTTAAGGAGCCAATATCAGACATATGACAATCCTTTTCAGATATATAACCTACATCCTTAGTTGGCAGATATATAACCTACATTCTTAGTTGCCCATATTGAGGGAAATCCAGTTTGTCTTAGACGAGACACTTTTGTCTTTTTTGAAAGCTTATAAGGGGTCATTGGGGTATTAAATTCAGTTCAGCAGTATATCTATCGACAACTGATTAAGCAGGATGGATGAATCACGCTGTCGGAAATTGCCTTAGGAGTTTAGTCGGAAGGAATATCTTACAATGGGATTCAGGAGTTTTCAGAGAAGAAGAAGAGACATCTTCTGAGTGGTTATACTTCAATGTGGTCTAGTATGCCATAGATTTCGTCCCAGAGTTAATTCCTCCTTACATACTTGTTTATCAGATACTCGAACGACTATTAAGAGTGGAAAAAGCCAATTACAAATTTGATGGTTTGAGGCTTGGTTCATGAGGATACTCATCCACGTACAGTTCTAGTTATGATTGTGCATAACAAGATGGATACATATTCAATCAATATGTGCTTTGGAATGCCAACGCTAACTGGATTGACTTACCGGGAGGTTCAACGTTTTTGTCACCTTCAACGTGGTTGACCTGACGTCATATGATGAGGAGATTGAAGCTTCGACAGATGAAGTCGAATCTCCCTCCAACTGTGGGAGATTTACGTGGGAGCTTACCTTGAATGCGGTACTGTAGCTGTTACAATACCACGGGATTTCACAATCGGAGAGATGGGCCAAAATAGTCTTGTTTTTCTTTCTTATGTTTTCTTTCCTATTATCCTTCATTCATTTTAAGTCATTACCTATAAATGTGTTGTATTAAGGTTTGAAATTCAATTTTTAACTCAATTTTCTGTCAGGACAACCGTCGACGTCCATTTCTCCCTTTGAGGATTGTATCTGAGGACTTGGGTGATGCCACGGTTGTATCATTCTCTTAAAGTGGTGTTTATTTTCCCTATCCCTTTCCACATCCTCCCCACGTCGCTCCCAACCGCCCTCCATTACTGTAGCTGCTCCCAAATAGTTGCACCGTGTTGTTTTCCCTGCAGTTTCCTCAATCCAGCCACATCTCCTAGTTGCCACCATCCTAAATAGTCATCCTTTTGTTGTTCTGCAGTACCTCACATCCCTCATTGCCTCAACCGATATTTTTTTCCCAAAACAATCTTTTCCTACTGTTTTGTGTTGTTCCAACCACTCAGCCATCCATTCCTCTCCTTCCAACTTGTTGCCCTTGCTGCAACTCCTCCCCTTCGTTGCCGCCATCCACACCATTGATGTCTTCACCCACTATTTGCTACCTCGTCGAAGGGCCAAACCCTCGCAGATAGCCACCACCACCCTAAGATCCCACCCTAGTTTGATTATTTATGTCGTGTCTATCGTTATTTCTGATTTTCAGGTGTTGTGTTATATTTTTTCTTTCAAGTGTATTGATTGTAACTGTTTAGTTGATTTAAGTAATAATATTTGATTTTCTATTATGGTTTGGGTTACTCATATATCAGCGAGTCGTCGATAGTTTGGTCACATTAAGCATCAATGATCTGAAGACCTAGAAGATTGGATGTTTTAGATTTGACTTATGTTATAAAAGGTAAAGGTAGGCACAAAACGACTTCGTCGTGTTGTATAAAAATGATCCTAATTTATTAAAATTAAATGATAATATGACACTCAATATGACACAACGGAGAAAAAGGATTCATGCAACCAACCCCAGCTAGTGGGATAAAGGCTTATTGTTGTTGTTGATTTATTTAGTAAAATGAGAACTAAAATCGAACCAATAACAAAAAAATCAAAGATCATAACGCACTTTTGAAACTGAGCCGAATCAATCAAAATTGTCCGGTTCAATTCGTTAAATAAATAATGCACACCCTTGATCTAGGTGCAATTTTGAATTTATGCTCAAGGCAAACAACATATTATATATATATATATATATGTATGAGCATGATATGCACCTTGGTCCAATTTTCAAGGCAAACAACATATTATATATATATATATGTATGTATGTATGAGCATGATATGCACCTTGGTCCAATTTTGAAAGAAAACTCGGCAACTTATTTGGATTCCCAAAAGATGATTTCTCCTTGCTCCCCAGCCAATCCCAAATCCTTGAGCCTCCTCTCCTGATAGTATTCCAGAGTGTCCAGTTCTGATTCACGCGCTCGGAAAATTTCATTTATATGCTGGAGCACCTTCTTCTCCCCTAATCTTATACCAATAGCAATCACAGACCTTGGATCCAGTCCTCCCCTTTCCATTAGCTCTTCATCCTGTAAAATTACTCGCATTAAACATCATCATTCAGTAAAAATATAATGCTAGAACATTGGCACATTTCGTAGAAGGCAATGAGTTGAAGTTGCATGCCTGTGATAGAGATTTTTATTTGGAAGATTTTCATACACACTGCTTAATTCCTGTGTATTTACATATCTAATACCTAAACTTAAAACTTCTACATATACACCATCTTACCAAAGCAAAGTTGAAGTTGTGGCATTTTTTATGTGATATGAAAGATTTGGTGGTAAAAATGTAAAAAATAGAGTTTAGATGTTTGATATGTAAATACAAAAGAATAGGATGGTATGTACGTAAATGCCCCTTTTTATTGGCACAAAAAAAGGACAAAAAATTGAACTAGGATTCAATTAACTATCAGGCCAACATTAGAATAGAGATGAAGCATACACATTCTTGGAAGTTTAAAAAAAAAAGGTAATATTTGCTGGAAAGAAAGTCACCAAGCTTTTCTTGAACTAGAACTATTTAAACTAAATTGACGAAAAATCAGATTTATGCGTTAAATGTAATATATAACTTAAATGTCACCATGGTTCATAATACAATAAATCACCATAGGATATCCAAGACTCAGAGAAAATTTGAAGAGGTCATCAATTTCTGATCATCCTCTTTCTTTTTCTGTAGGATTTTACATTTTGAGTAATTAAAATTAGGGAAATTTACATACACACTACTCAATTCTTATTTATTTACGTATCTAACATCCAAAGTTTGATGTTTACACTATAACAATTTAGAACCTATGTATGCAAAAATGCATTTTATATTTAAAAAGATGGTGACGGTGATTTTGATGTCATGTTAAAGATTAGAACATTATGCATGTAAATATGAATGTTTAGGTGTTAGCTATCTAAACACAAGAATTATGTGGAATTTTATGCCCTTAAAATTATAATAGTAAACCCTTTTTTTTTCTCAATGCCCTTGCATAAATAAATAAATAAATAAAAGGAAATTTACATAAGTAGCACACAATTGTTATGCATTTACATATCTCACAGCTATACTTTTATATTTACATGCATTACACTTTAAAAGTAATAATAATGTTATTTTTATGTGATATTAAAGAATTGAGTGTTATAAGTGTAAATATAAAAGTCTAGGTGTGAGAAATGTACTAAATGCACCTAAAAAATCATTCACTATTCTCTAGCCACTGTGATATCCTATAAACCAAAGAAAAGCTTTAACAGTAGCTTGTAATCTAGAATGCATGGTAGGCAAAAGTTCCTTAAAACTCGTACAAAAAAGAAACACAGTTTACCTCTTCGACTGCCGTGTGATAACATGAGAGGGCAGAACTACATGCATTGCGAACCACACGGCAAATCGTCTCCTCATTGGCATGACTAACGGGTAACTCCAGATGACCCCAAACTGAGTTTCTGAAAAGAGACTCCAAAAGGAAGGCATCTGTTCCTCCAAGAGCTACCAGCCTTAAATATGGAAGCATCAATGGAGGAAGGGGAAGGTCAAGCATAACATCAAAATATGCAGTTTCCCCTAAGCCATTTAGCTCTGCAATATCCAACTTGTCTTCATAAAAGGGATCAGATTCAGAGATCTGTAATGTCATAGTATAAACATGGCGGCTCTTGTTGTTTGGTTCTATGAAGCCATAGTCTAGTGCTAGCTCAGCATTGCTTTTCTCTTGATCATATTGTATGTAAACCTGATATGGATAATTTATGTCTTATAAGAACTCGTTAACATATAAAAAGGATAGCCCAAATATTTACATTGAGTGATTTTAGTCCCAGAGTCCATAAAGGTACCAAATTAATCCCTAGACTCCTTTAATGTGTGCTGAAATAGTTCCCAAGGTGGACTATTTCAGCCCATATTAAAAGTGCATGGGGACTAAAGTGAACCTTTTATAGACTAGGGTAAAATGACTCACGACAAAAATTTAGAGGATCATTTTGACACTTTTCTCAAAAAAGATAAGAATTCAATAAAAAATTTTAATGAAGGAGAGAATAATGATTGCAAGCAAAGTTGCATCATAATGCGTTCAGCTATAACTGTGAAAAGTGCTGTTATTATAACTCCTATTGCTTATATTTAGAAATTTGTAGAATCATTAAGGCATAATCTATAAGGGTTAGGTTTTGGAATCCTTATGTGTTAATTATTCCATTTCAGATGCGGCACATATTGTCAAGTTGAGCTCAGCAAGCTTTTAATGCAAAATTTTCATTAAACTACTGTATTAATGTCAAGAGTAAAATGTCAAAATAGTCCTCTGGCTCTTTACAGTTGGCCATTTAAGTCCTAGAGTCTATAAAAGTGTCAAATTAGTCCTAAGATTCTTTAAATTAAAGTTGAGATAGTCCTATGGATACATTTTAGTCCATATTAAAAGAGTGTGGTGACTATATTGACATTTTTATAAAATATTATGTTAAAATTACAGCTTGCAAAGAGTCGTAGGACTATTTTGATACTTTTCTCTTAATATAAAATAAGTGCTAACACAACCCAGCTTAACCTGTGATTGGATTCTTTTGCTCCAACTATAAAGTTTTGAATTTTGAAACTTATTGCGAACAAATAAGCAGATGAGTTTATGACTAAATTCGCTCAAAATAAAAATAAAAATAATAAATAATCCAAATAAGTGCTAGATGGACAAATTCTGCTTTCATGCAATTAAATAATGAAATCGCAATATCTATCAACTAAGAATCGCCAGCAAGGACTACACATGTCTATCATCAAAGACAAAAAAAAAGAAAAGAAAAAACTGATTATTCAGAAAAAAATAGGTACAGTTTAAATTTACCTGTTCACCAGCATTGACAGATGCAGGCGTACGCAATGAAAATACAAGTTGACGGGAAAATACTCCCTTTCCTTTGATCTCCCAACAGCTCTCTTCTGAATTAATGCTAGAATTATGATTAATCTGATCAACAACATCAAATAATCATCGAAAGAACTAACATGTATGAAACATTGTTTAGATATTTTAATCTATTCAATAAATCTTTATGCATGGGTTCTTACAAGATGCATGGGTTCTTACAAGATCAGCTAATGGAATTAGAGCAAGCTTATCTCCACGAAGGCCTGAAAATGCCCTTGATCTTAGCATTCCAAACGCCCATAGGAAATCAGCAGCATTAATTGTCTTCTGGAAAAGCTGCTTGTTTGGAAATATAATTTCATCCTGTACTTTTGTGAATTCATTTTGAACGAATTCTTTTATACCAACTGTTGTGTTCACCAATTGAGTTCCTACAAAAGGCAAGGTGCATCAGTTCATAACAAAATTTGATAGAGTAAGAATCAATTTGAGATAGCCGCAATTTTTTATACATATGGTTGTAGGGATGTGACAAGAAAAATAACTTCTTAAAAAGTTGTAGTGTGAATATAAATATTTATTTTTTTCTAAGAAGTTCAATAGTAACTTTTTTGCAGCCACCACACTTAAACAGATCTGATTGCAGATAAATAACCCCTAATCAAATTTTTTTTAGAAAGCATCAACAAGATAGTTCCTAAAACAAAATTGTAGTTGCAGTCTAAATCGTAAAGTAGAAAGCTGTGTCAAATGGACCTTAAGACAAACCTTAAACGTAGATCATAAGTAACTGTGCTAGCCAAAATATTTCGGCGGGCAATCACAGACTATTTTTATTTTTCCAAGTGACAAGATTCTCCCATACGAAGGAGCAATAACCTGAGGCAGAACGTCTATCATGGATGGATTTGGGCCCAACAACATCTATATAAACCGCATAAAGTGGGAGTTGTGATGAGTGAATAACAAATCTGAGTCTCATGTTCCCAAGGATTCGATAAACAACGGTGAAATGATGCTCATAAGGGTCATGCATAAACTAACTGATGATACCCACGGCATGAGAAATGTCCGGGAGAATATGGGCGAGATAGATGATCTTGCCCACAACGCGTTGGTAGTAGGTTTTGTTCACTGGAACAAGCAATGGGAACATCCAATACTTTCTAGTTTGGGTTTATTGGGCCAGCAACCAGTTTGCATGGGAGAAGGTTGGTCTCGGTCAATAGGTTTGTCATATATCAGTGCTGAGAAAGACAAATGCCCTAAGAGGATCGGGCTACTTTCATACCTAAGAAATATTGAATAGAAGACCTCAAGTCTTTCATTTCAAAAGATATGAGAGGATGTTTTTAAGTGACTCCAAGGCTGACAGATCATTACTTGTGAGCACAATGTCGTCGACATAGACGATGAGGATGGCAATACAACCACTGGAAGAATGCCAAAAAAATAGTGTATGATCAGATTGGGCCTGGAAGAACTCATGGCCCACTAAAATCTGCGTGAACTTGTCAAACCAGGCCCGTGGGGATTGATTCATTCCATGAAGGGACTTTCGCAATTTGCACACTAGTCCACGGAAAAAAAATCGAGTTACATCCCAGAAAAAGAGATATATAAAAATCCTCAACAAAATCACTATAAAAAAAACATTCTTGACATCTAGCTGGAGTAAGAGCCAATCCAGATTCACGACTAGAGATAATAAGACCCGAATGGTATTGAGTTTAGCAACTGGAGTGAATGTCTCTTCATGGTCAACTCTATAAGTCTGAGAATATCATTTGTCAACCAACCGTGCTCTGTTGCATTCAAAAGAACCATCGGAGTTAAACTTGGTGTTGAAGATCCACCGTCACCCCACCGCTTTCTTAACCCAGGGAAGATCGACCAAATCCTAAGTATGGTTGCGCCGAAGAGCATTCATCTTGTCCATGACAGCAGCCTTCCAGGACGGGTCAACCAAAGCAGCTTCTATAGTGGATGGGAGACAACGATCCATCATAGAAGTAGCAAATACTTCGTAGGTAGGAGAAACGATGTGGAACGAGACATATTTCACCATAGGAAATAGAACTTCCAACGGTATATGTTGTCATACCTCAATAGGGAGATTTACATTTTCACTCAGATCAGGAGTGACCCCATAGGCGACGAATGCATCTTTCCAGGGATTTCGGTCAAAGGAAATTCCAAGATCTGCAGTGAAGCAGAAGGCTCAAAAAGGTGGTCGTAATGTTGGCCTATTTGTGGGTGAATCCATGGTGTTGAAGGTGCACTGGACATCGTGGTCATTGGAGGAATGTCTAACCTAGTCGAAAGAGAAATCGTTTCAAAAAAATCAAGCTCTTCCTCACTTGAGATACTGTTAGAAAAAAATGGGACATTTTCAACAAAAAAAAAGACGTCAGCACTACAAAGATTTTATTAGTGGAAGGATCCAAACACCAGTATTCTTTTTTATTAGAGAAATAGCCAAGGAAGACACATTTGATTAAGCAGGGATCAAATTTACTACGAGTTGGGCTTATGTTTCGGGCAAAGGTCATGCACCCAAATATTTTGGGGTCTAACGTAGAGAATGATCGATTGGTAGGAAAATAAGACATTATGACAAATAATGGGGTTCAAGATTTGTGAATTTTTGTGGGAACTCTATTGATGAGCTAGTTGGCAGTGAGGATAACATTATTCCAAAACCGTTTAAAGATATTGATTTGAAACATAATTGAGCAAGTAACTTCAAGAAAATGTCTATTTTTCCTCTCTGCTACCCTGTTTTGTTAAGAGGTATTCGTACATGAACTATGATAGAGGATGCCCTTACTCACTAAGAATTCTCCCAATATAGAGTTAAAGTATTCCTGATCATTTTCCGTCCGAATGACTTGAATATTTGTTTTGATATGAGTTAAAATAAAAAAGTGAAAATTTTTAAAAATGACCGCAACTTCAAATTTATCTTTTAAAATATAGGCTTAAGATATTCGAGTGTAGTCATCAATTAAAGTAAGAAATTACATTTTATTGTAGTAGCTCGTAGTTCGAAAAGGCCCCCATAAATCACAATGAATAAATGAAAATGGAGAGGAAAAAGTGTAAGAATGAGGTGGATATGACACGTTGATGTTTAGCTAACTGACAAATTTCACATTTAAAAAAGATTGACTTTTATTAATAAACATCAAGGGGTACAAATAATTTAAACAATAAAAATAGGGATGACCCAAAAAACAATATAGAAGCATAATAGAACATGCAGTAGAAAGAGAAAAATTATAACTAGGAGACTGAGTATTGGTGCCATCTATGTCATTTCTTGGAAGATTTCTGGCATCAGGAAAGGGTGTCGGTTGCAGGAAAAGGGAAGGACCAATTGCTAAAGGCCAGCAAGTGACAATTTCGGTGGCTAAAGAAGAACCCTGACGGCTGGAGTAAGATCCATTGGCTATGATACCATGTTCAAATTCAACAGAACAATTTTATTGATATCAAAAGGGAGATAAATATAGGATACAAAAGTTATAAAATAGGAAAGACATAAAATAGAAAATACTTAAACAAGGATAGATATAAACTAGGAAATACATAAACAAGGAAATACATACACTAGGAATTATATGGAAAGGAAAGAATTGAACACTAATAACATCTAACATAAATAATGGGATCACATCCTAATTTAAAGATTGATATTAACAAAAGATTTCTTCCCATTGGTATGCACTGCTAACCAGAAAAATTGCATTCTTATCAGAAACTGTGGAGATCTAAGTTGAGGGAAAAAAACACAAAAATTGAGGATTCACAATTAATGTGTTCCTGCTAAATGGACCACTTGAAATTCATGATTCCATTAAAATTAGCATCCAGCACTCATGAGTAACCACAAGCTTTTATTTTCACCTCTCTCTAATGAACTTAATAATATTCTAAAAACTTAAAAATCAAATTAGAAGGATGGGGCATAAGGGGTTTCAGATAAAGCCTAAAAATGGTAGACAAACACCCATTATATGAAAAAGCATAATTGAATAGGTAAAGATCACTACCAAGCACTCAATTATTGTTTCACTTTCAATGTGGACAATTTTTAACTTTTGCACTCATGTGAATTTGTGGACTTTTGAATGGCTATCACTATGGCCAGAAGTGTGCATTCAATCGGCTTGATGAATCAGTTTATACATTTTAGAAAACATTTTAAATCGAAACAGCTAATAGGTAATACTGACCCAACCAAACCGCGATGTAGCTCTGTTTAGGTTCACAAGAATTTTGAAAAAAAAAGTATGAGTTTGATTTTTATAATGCAAAGACCAAAATCCAATTATAACATAATGAGAGAATAAGAAATCAAAGCATATATATATATATATATATGAGAGAATAAT
>NW_018164785.1:81727-84102 GCF_001263595.1 Phalaenopsis equestris | reverse complement strand
ATATATATATATTGTGTGTGTGTGTGTGTGAAAATTCAATTATTTAAATTTATATATTTAGTATTTTTTTTCTTTATAAAGTGAACTATATCAACCAAATATTCTAGGTTCGGTTCAATTTTTTTGGTTTAAACAAATTAATTCACACCCCTATCTAGGGCTTAAAACATAAAAGGCGGATTAGAATATTGTTTTTGGGAATGTAACTAACTTGGTTTTATTTTAACTATGGGGAATCAAAGTTTCATATGAATACAAACCCTTGAGTTAATTACATCTTAGGTTCAATGTCAAGAATGCTATCAATTAAAGAAGTTAATTGTGCTTTGATTCGTGGCTAGAGGTTTTAAATTTTTCGGCGTTAGGAAAAAAAAAATCCAAATTTTATGCAAAAGTATTAACTCTTGAGAAAAATAGGATGAATAAATAAGATGAACCATGAAGTAATCATAAGGGATCAAGCAAAGACAGAACACAAAAACTTACATCATTCGACTTAAATAAGGAAGCTCGTCAACCCTTCCCAATTCCCAAGTACACCCACAAATAATAAACAAGCCCAAAACAATATTCCCACATACAAGTTTACCTTTCAATAGATAGTCACCGAGATAAAGTCGGTCAAAATCCATGTTTATGACCAAACGAAGATTGAAATCTTACAGTCTTCAATTTTTTGTCGCTCAACCATATCGAACTTTTGTGAGTCAACCATTTTTACACATTGCCCGATATGGATCGAAGAAGCCAAGTTTCATAGGCTCGAAAACTAATATGAACCATTCGATCATAGACAAACTACGGATGGTGGAACACAAAGAACCAAGTTTAACCAAAATATTAGTAGATGAACATCTACTATAATTTCAGAAAATTTTATTTCACTTTCAATATGAGCCTATTTTTTAAACAGATCCTACCTTTAATACCTTTAATACCTTCATTCCATTTGAAACGTCAAACCGTTTGTATGCATCGTGATATTCATGTCATCCAACAAATTGATTTATTATAAGATCTTAAAACCACATAAAACAAACTAACAAAGTTGGTTCCAGAGCCTCTCAATCATACAAAAGTGCGCATGAGATTAATCACAAAGGTTCATAAAAGGTTGGAAGATTTACATACATACCAATCAATTCGTATGTATTTACATATCTAGCAGTTCAATTCCTTAACATATATGTCACCTTACCTATGCATCAGAAGGCATGTTTCACTTTTGAATGTTAAAATGGTGGTGTTTTTGAAGTGATGTGAAATATTTGAGTGGAACAAAATGTAAAAAAGCAAAAATTTAGATGTTAGAAATGTAAATACATAGTAATCGGGTGGTATGTATGCAACTATTGGTGCTCACCTCGCATTTGAAGTAGCTCCTCCTCCGACCTGCACTGCAAAAACGAAACGACACTCATAAATCCCTCAAAATCACTACAATCTACATCACTTTCTCCCCTGTTGAACTCTTCCTCACCAGAAAATAGGCGAATCCGTCTCCGTCGGGAGAATATCGAGGTACGGTCGCCACGAGGAGGCGACACCCATGGCCTTCTCTCTTAGAAGGAACAGCGCGATGGCGACCCATGGTTTCAACCCGAGGGTCACGGGTCCAATTTCCGAAACCGATACTGTGTTGGTGTCGATCCAGAGCTTCTTAGGAATCTCAGCAACCACTTCATTCCGCAGCATGTCACGCTCAGCCATAAGCCCTAGGCCTTCCGGCACGAGAGCAGGCCTCACCGGCGGCGGAGGCTGCGGAATGGCGCCGCTCTCGCGGAGCCATCGCCAGAAGTCGGAGATTGCGGAATCGGATGGAAAGGGTGCGGCGACGGCGGCGAAGGCTGCGGCGAGTTTAATGTTTCTTTGTTGGAGTTTGGTTGGGGAATGTCCAGAGAAACTGAAGGCGGGGATGGGAGTAGAGGAATGGGGGAAAGAGAGAGGAGATGGAGGATGGAAGGAGAGGTGGAGCAACGCCATCGTTAGCTGCTGCGCAGCTGCTGATTTGCTTGTTTCGCAGAGAGATCAGAGATAAGCATGGATAGTATATCCGCTTTATGTCCGCTACGAGCCGAACACGAGTGAGTCATGTTCAGCGGCTCGTTCAAGCTCAAAAATTGTATTTGTGTTCGGCTCATTTGCTTAACGAGCAGAACACGAGCTGTTTATGAATAAAGAGTCCTTTTAACAGCCCTAATCATTTAATTATAAGATGATAGGAATTTGAGCAAGATTTAAAAATTATTATTTATATTAGAACATCATTTGAATCTAATTTAAAAATTTTTATTCTATTTTCGTAATCAATATTTTAATTATTTATAAATCTTTGTAGCTTGCAGTCAATTAGATTTTTTTAAAATACTACTTTT
>NW_018164785.1:73571-81679 GCF_001263595.1 Phalaenopsis equestris | reverse complement strand
TAAACTTGATGAGTATTATTTCGAGCCAAAACGAGCCGAACATGAATGAACACATCTTTGTTCGTGTTCGGCTCTTTAACTTATCCAACGAAATTAACGAGCCGAACACGAGCTTCTTAACGACTCCAACACGAGTTGTTCGCGAACAACGAGCCATTTTGCTAGCCATACTTGTAACCTCGAATATCTAGCTTACATGTAGCTTATTACAAGGATATAATGTAAATATAATACCGATATAACACGACAAATTTTCGTGGGATAAAAATATTTGGGATAATTACATACATAGGGGAAGCATTCCTATTTACAAAATTCAGCAATGAGGTTATACTTTTGAACAATGCTCAATTGATGTATTTATGTATGTTGTGATTAAATTTGATAAAAATGAAATGTATGAGTTAGAGTTTTATGATGAGTTTTAAAAAAATAGATGAAAGCGGGTGCTAAATTTATAAATAATGATGTTTTCGAGTGACCCCATCTTCCAAATGAAGTTTTAGCCTCCGGACTTAAGAACGCCACATCCAATTAGAGGTGTGAATGAGTCAAGTCGGCTTGCAAGTCAGTTCGAACTCGACTCGTTAAAGAGCTCGCGAGTCAAGCTTGTGGCTTCGATTTGGAGCTCGAGCTTACAATCGAGCTCGTATAATATACGAGCTCAAGCTCGTGCCTCGCCTGACTCGACTTGTGAACTCGACGAGCCACTTAAATAGAATAAGTCATAATTTGGATGTTGGCCCGCTCATTCCTTTGAGGGTTGAAGCCCTAAATATACTTTCCGAGTCAATTTATTTCTAGGCGCCACTACACTGTTCGCCCCACCGCTCATCTCATACTTCGAGTGATCGATCCTTGGCTTTTCTCTCCACTCCTCATTCCCTCGAAAAAAATTTCGTCCGCACGCTCAGATGGCCAACCACCAGCGGTCACATTGTGCGCCGCTAACTTGTATGATGATGGTGGGTGGTCGTCTAAACGTGCGCCCGACAAATCTTATGCATTTATGTGTTGTATACATAAACAAGATTTGGTGGGTGGTTGTGTGGCGCTGGTGGTTGGTCGTCTAACACCAAAAATTTGTGTTTCTAAACTTGCACCATAAATGCATTTATGCGTTATGACGTGTGCCACACAAATCTTATGCATTTATGTATCTAACACCAAAAATTTCATATTTACACCTATGACATTTTCGTGTTATGAATGTATGCATGAAAAAATATATCTTACTTTCGTGTTATGACATTTATTTGCTTGATCTATATAATTCTTCAACAGATTTGAATCAACGATATGTGGCGAGGAGTTGTTTGTTGTTGTATGTATCTCCTCTCGTCAGAAAAAGCTTTTCAGGTGATTTGCAAATGACAAAATGTCATATTATGTATATTTATATTACCACATAACAAATTTTATAATGTATTATTTTAAAAAAAAAAATTAAAATCAATCCAATCTTTGTAGAGAAGAAAAACTAATCGTTAATTTGTTCTGAACGAATAAAAGTGCTGCTTCTAATCTATTCTTCTTCAAATAGACCTTCGAGTTCACGAAACGAAAGCCTGAACATTTGCACCATTGAACGATCGACGCAGCGAGAAATAGTAGGGAAGAAAGAGTACAGGTTTGAATTCCTGGCTGCCTTCAAGCCATGTGCTTGTAGATTCTATAAGCTATGGGCTTCCACTTTTAATTTTAGCAATTAGGTGGGATAGTATAATTTTTTAATGTAACAATTTTGGGGGGTTCTTTTAAAAATGTCACTTTATTGCTCTTAAGATATAATGATTCAATGATTTTGACAGATTTTTGTAAGTTGAAGCTACACATAAAATTTTGGGGGATTTATGTAAAGGCCCATGTATTTGTTTAAGGGATTATCATTATTGCTTAATTCTAGTTTTAAGTTCAGCTTCAAGATATGATTTACGTCGTCTCAAAAGCTCACGCTCTAATATGATTTTACACATCAATTTTAGACTCATTTCAAACTTTTGTTCATTTATGGATTTAGTATCATAACTATGTTTTAATGTAGATGCAAGTTTGGATTCAACTGAGATCATGTATGGGTTCATATTATGTTTTGTTCTTTCTAGTTTTTGTTTTTAGTTTTTTTCATTTGGAAGATTTACATACATGTCATTCAATTTACATATCATGCACCCAAACTTCAATATTTTTGTTGTGGGAGCTTCTTTCCTTATATGTCTACATTTATAATTTGGTTATGATGCACATTTTTGTCAAGTTAGTTGATACATATAGTATGTCTTTATTTTTTTTCAATACATGGCATGTTAATATATGATTAATTGTGCAATTATCTAGCTTTAATGATCTTGTTAAATTACCTTGTTTGCATTGTTTATTACAGTGGTGAGACAATAAATATGGAGGATGAAATTTTAGATGAATCAACTCAACCTCGGTAGATGGGGAGCAAATTATTAGTATTGGAATTGAAGATGAGAGTATTACTGAAGAACACAAAGATGGTGATGATGGTAAATGAGAGAATGATGATGAGGTTGAGGTGGGTGATGAGATTAGAAGTGGGCTTGAGAGGAAAAAAAAAGGAAGAGAACATCAAAGGTGTGGTACAAGTTTAAAGAAATAATTATTAGGACACTATTAGAAAGGGGAAATGCAAGCATTGCTATTTTGATAAATGATTGTGTATTATATATTGATAAATGAGAAGCCTTTCTCGATTATTGAAGAATTTAGTTTTAATTTGGTTTTGAAGTCAATGTAGTTGTATTTCAAAAAATATTCAAGGGCAACTGATCGCGATGATGTGATGTTGGTGTACGAGAAGGAGAAGAAGAGGCTGAAGAATAAGTTTAAAATATCAATAGTTTAAGTTCACAACGGATTTGGGAAAATCCAAAAGCCAAAGAATATCATATATGGTTATCACTGCACATTATGTTGATTCAAATATGAGGTTACAAAAGTGCGCTCTCCATTTTCTACATTTGCCACCTCCACGGTTGACATCTGAAATAGTTGAACCATTTTATAAATCTCTCATTGATTGGAGAGTAGAGAATAAGGTATTTACTATATTAGTAGATAATTCATCTAATAATGATAGAGCAATTAACTTATTGAGGGACATTTTCAGAGTGAAGCCTAAGTTATGGAGTTGAGCTATTTTTAGCTTCTTTATGTCATCTTTATCTTTCTTTGGTTCTTAATAGGTTCTGGCCTTTTCCCAGCTATGTTGAGCATAAGAATTGTGTGTCATGTATGTAAATGTCTTAAATTTGTTGTGTCGAACTTTGTTTCGTTGACATTTGTGAATACAATTTATGTAGCGGATTTCAAAAGAACAGGAAACCTCGGTCCAGGTGATCTCTTGATACATGTGTATCACTTCATGATGAGTCCTAATCAAAACCAATGGGTAAATTATATGGACTTTGGTTATAGAATATTTGTGTTCGAGCCAATTCAATTATGCAAAATGATTTTTCAAAACCTTATCCATGCATGAAAAAGTGTATTTCATCTTTTAAAAGTTAAAATAGTAGTATCTTTTACGTTATATGACATATTTGGGTAATATAAATGTAAACAATGAAAGTTTAAGTGTTAGATATGTAAATACATAATAATTGGGCGGGTACGCATGTAAAGGCCTCGATCATAATTGTTGGTCACAAATTCTAATTGATAACCAACCCCATTGTTGATATGCTCGCAGATAATAAGCAGCTGGAAAATGCCTTCATGCCGCACAATTTCGCAGATGCAATCACTTTTGTAGTGCATTACATTCGTTGTTCTATAATTGCTACTTAGAACTATCCATTTGTTAGCCATCTTCATGTTGTAGCCTAGTGTTTTAATTCTTTATATGTGGTTTCTCAGTTATCCTTATGGATTGAATACTGTAGAGTGGTTCCTCTCCTTACTGTTCTTGGTTTTTTTTTTTTTGTGGCTTGCATTTACTAGCATTCTAATCTCATAATTCTACACTAATCATAGAAAGTATATGTCTAAAAATCAGAGGCAAGTCTGTGCGCATGAGCCTCACCACATTCCATGAAAGTGTGTTACTGATTCCTTCGTGTGAAAGTCTTTTTTTTTCCCTTACTCATCTATAAAGTGTTAATGGTCTGGTGTTATGTTAATATTTCTTCTGTCGATTATCTTCTGAGAATCATAAAGTTGCATAAATACCATGGCCATGTTGAGTTTGTTCCTGCCCATGGACAAGAGGTCTGTGGAGAACCACTGAAAGATAGAAAAATATGTGTGGGAACTGATAATGTCACTGAAAAAGAACAAAACAGTGTTGCAGAAATCTTGCAAGGTTGCTATGGGGGCCCTAATGTTTGTTTTGAAAATTCAGGTTTGAGGTTTCCGGAAGGGGCCTCTTTTGTATCTATTTTACTTGTAAATACAAAATAATTAGGGGGGTATGTATGTAAATGCCCTTTTTTTAGTGTATGTTTTTGGTGATTACCATTTTAATTTACTTTTTCTGCTTTATTTTTCTTGCGGTAGATCTACATAAATACCACTCAATTCCTATGTATTTACTTATGTAGAACCTAAACTTCAGTTTTTTTACAAATATGTCACCTTAGCTTTGCATGGTATGTAGAACCTAAACTTCCGTTTTTTTTACAAATATGTACCTTAGCTTTGCATGAAAATGTATATTTTACTTTTTAAGAAGTTAAAATAGTCGTATTTTTAATGTGATATGAAAGATTTGGTTGGTATAATTGTATACAATAAAGTTTGGGTGCTAGATACATTTGGGTGGTTTGTATGTAATGTTATTTATATGAATACTTTTTTTGAGGTCATGATAAAATTTTTGTGAAAAAACATTTTATTTTTTTTCTCAATTAATTACTATATAAATTTGCAGTCTTTTGAATTGCTCGATTTAAATCAAAATTAAACTTCTCAAGTTCAATCGAGCTTATAAAACTAGTCAAGCTCTAGCTTCCTAATCAAGCCGAGCTCGAGCTTAATATATTTCTCATGAGTCAAACTTGCAATCTGAGCTCAAGCCGAGCTCGTTCTAGTTCGAGCAAAGCTTACAGTAAATGAGCTTAAGCTCGTTTGACCCCAAACTCGAGCTAGACTGAACTCGTTTACACACCTACATCCAATAGAAGCATCCAAGAGATCCATCAAGTAATCAAGAATAAACTTATCTATAAAACAAGATTATTAATGAAGACTGAAAAGAAAAAACTGCGAAGCCCGAGAGAAGATGTGCCCACCAAAAACAATCACAAAACAATCAAAAATATTCGACCATAACCATAGAAAGTGATATAAGTAACATATAGCTATAAACCTCAATAAATTACCATTTTTAAAAATTGTTATAAGAAATATTTAAGATGAGACATTAACTCATACCATTTGTTTTTTATATGTAATATGAAAGATTTTGATGAAATATAAGAAAAAAAAGGAAATTAAAGTTTAAATATTAGATATGTAAATGCATTGGAATTGGGCGGTATAATGTAAATGCAACCTAGATAGAAAATTTGTGAGTACATATTGCAAACAGCAGTAGGAATATTGTCATGAGAGGCACGGTGCATGATCTTGGCCTGAATCATGACTGCTGCAAGACGACGCTTCATTATTCTTGCCTCTCTGAACACGCAATTCAGAAGATATGCGACTCTTCATGAATTATCACTCATGAATAAGTACAGTAGTTACGGAGCGACTGACAGACAAATCAGTTCTAAAGTAATGGTTATTCTTTGGGCTCATCATATATATATATACATATATATATATATAACGTTATTTTGGGGGATAGTTTGTTGAGAGTTGCCCGTAAGAAGCTGTTGGTCACTGGAATCGAAATCCCATCGCCCGCTTCGGAAGGACATTGAAATATGAAATTAAACTGACCTCATATTTTTCATATTTTAAAATGATAGAGCACTGTACCTTAAATCCCATATTTATCCCAAAGGATAAACACAAAAATTGAGGATGAGACTCGATCAAATAAACTAAGGAAAGTATGACGTCCGTTT
Organism: Phalaenopsis equestris; assembly: GCF_001263595.1. NCBI lineage: Eukaryota > Viridiplantae > Streptophyta > Magnoliopsida > Asparagales > Orchidaceae > Phalaenopsis > Phalaenopsis equestris. Next base: position 75,638 of record NW_018164785.1, on the reverse strand, counting down.
GGTCTGCGAAACCTTTGTATTTGCCGACAAGTTCCCCTATTTAATATAAAAGATTAAATATGGCCAAGCAAGTAATAAATTTGCTAGAGATAATTATGAAAGTGTCTATATGTTAATAATTACACATATTCATCTTTATAACAATCACAATTATAATTTTGATGTTTGATTTATATGTGATTAATTATATTGTACACTAACAACAACAACAACAATAATAACAGTAAGTCTTTATCCCACTAAGCGGAATCATCTCTTTTTTTTCTACACAAATTTCACGATAGCTGTCAACCACTTAACACAATCTTCTTCACTTCTGCTATGTATGATTTATATGTGATTAATTATATTATACACTAACAATAACAACAACAATAATAAAAATAAGTCTTTATCCCACTAAGCAGAATCACCTCTTTTTTTTTTCAACACAAATTTCACGATAGCTGTCAACCACTTAACACAATCTTCTTCACTTCTGCATCTGGGGCATAAGAGCAAATACATCGTGCATTTTGTATTTGATGAAAAAATATTTTGTGAATGAGATAGATTGATATTAGTGGTATTATGATGTTATTAAGATATTATTATTGTTGTTATTGAAATCTAATACTAACTAAATATCACTCAAATGTCACCATCCACATACATTCGATGCTGGCACGCATACATCGTGCATTTTGTATTTGATGAAAAAATATTATGTGGATGAGATAGATTCAGATTGATGATATTATGATGTTATTCAGATATTATTGTTGCTATTGAAATCTAATACTAACTAAATATCACTCAAATGTCACCATCCACATACATTCGATGCTGGCACGCCTAATATTTCAACTCTGCCCACACACTTAATTTATGGACAGCCGCTCTCTCTCTCTAATCAGTTCAGTTTTGGACGCATTAGCTTTGAGGAAGCTTCGCACGACCTTCCTCTGTCGTACGTACGTGCTCCGTCCTTGCCAGGTCGGACGGGATTTCCGTCCGACAGCTGCCGCAGATACCTCGTGTTCATTGAGTTTCCTTTTCCGTACGACACGTATGTTCCGTACACGGAGCCCAGTAGACTGCATGTCGCCGTCGATTACGGCGGCGAAGAAGCTAAACACGCTGGAGCGCTGTTCTTCCCATCGAGCATATCCATTTGAATCGGAAGATGTCAATAAGCTTCTTTAGATTGTGATTTCTTCTTCGTCATTATTAATAGTTGAACTGAGCATTAAAATGAAGAATATCAAACTATTGTATTGGAATGCTCAAACGTTGGAGCGGTGTTCTTCCCATCGAGCCTATCCATTTGAATCGGAAGACGTCAATAAGCTTCTTTAGATTTTGATTTCTTCTTCTTCATTATTAATAGTTGAACTGAGCATTAAAATGAAGAATATCAAACTATTGTATTGGAATGCTCATCCCTCCCAATATATATATATATATATATATATATATTAGAAAGAAATGGTCAAAGGCTATCATAAGAGCCCGGCCGTCTCTCATGCGCCTAAGAATTCGAGTATCACACCCTACATTCGGGGGAAATCGAACTCCAGATCAGAGAACATTTACAACTGACAAACAGAAGTCCGACCAACTGATCTAAATATGTGATGCATATATATACATATTATAGTATAGTCATGCAATCTTTTTTAAATATTTTTATTGATTTAAAGATTTATTTATTTTATTGTACATCAAAATAATTTTAAAAAGTAAAATATATTTATATTTAGTTTTTAAAATTATTTTGATGCAAAATAAAATAAATAAGACTTTAAATCAATACAAATATAAAAAAAAAAATTTATTACATGATACTCTAATATCCAATTAGGCATGATGGACCTCAAAATTCTTAGATCTACTTTTGAGGAGTATAATATTATGAATAATAAAGCATGCATTAATGTCAAAATAAAAATAAATGAATTTGAGACCAATGTAAATCAAAATTTAAATGAGGCGTTCTGATTATTTTTTTCAAAAATCATATTGTTGATATATATATGTATATATATATATATATATATATATATATATATATATATAATTTTGTTA
>NW_018164785.1:44647-73561 GCF_001263595.1 Phalaenopsis equestris | reverse complement strand
ATGATCTACGACCGATATAATTTTGTTAGAGAAAGCACCATTATTTATTTATTTAGTTTTATTTTTACAACCACCACTCATTATTCGCTTTCGGTGTTTGTCTTGTACTTACAGTGATACAAATTGAGTACAAGTTGGCTACTGTTTCAATCATGTATTAAAATATTGCCATTCAGGAATGTAGCGGAACATCCATATCAATTGTCACATGGAATGTTTCTATACAAATCTATATATATATATATATATATATATAACATCTCTTGCATGATTTAGATTGTATTTGTTATATGTCATAAAATTTACAAAGATAATCATTGAGAACTGTATTTTAAGTGGAATGAGAATCTTGTGGGAAAATATAAACATATGTAAAGAATGATGAAGTTGGGTAGATATAGAAGGCATGCAATTTTTAGATGAAAAACTCTTAAGAAAATTATGTGGTATTGCATAATTATTATAGATTCATAAGTTTTATTTAAGACTCAAATGATAAAATGCTTTTGGGGGCGATGAAATTGATGAAGGAATGGTAGGGATTGTGAACAGATTTCATTTGATTGAGAAATTATGCAGTATTTATATGTTAATGTTTTTGAATGGCGTCCATAGTTGATGTCAATGGATAGATCATCATCAACAGACATCAATCGAAGGATGAATGCAACTATTGATATTGTGGGTGATATAAATGATTTACATAAATTTGTATGTATGTTGATAGTGATATAAATTGGAGTAATGACCAAGTCAAAGTTTTTGAAGAAAATTGAATTGAAGTGTCATGAACAATATAATAGAAATAACATTTGATATTTAACATTTGACTCTCTTTCTTCTGTGCTCTTTTAGAGTGCTTGGTTATGACATCTATATGAGTTTCTCTAATTTCTATGTGGGTTTCTCCGGTATGTCAAAATGTAAATTAAGGAGCTTGGGGTGGGGTTGGTCTTATGGGACTCCTTTTGTGTGTATTTGAGTGTTTTTAGTTATGGTATCTATATATTTTCTATACTTATGGGGCTCTCCCCCTTCTATGTGCATTTAATTGTATTTGGTTATGACATATGTACAAGGTTCTATTTTTTTTTCTTTGATATGTAAATTTGAATTGATGAGCATGGGGAGCATTATGGGGCTCTCTTCTCTCTATGTGTGTTCGAGTGTGTTTGTCTATGGATTCTTTGTGGCTTTCTCTAGTTTCCTAGGTGTGTTGCAATATAAACTAATGAGCATATGGGATTTATGGGGCTTTCTTCCTTCTATGTGATTGTCAGGTGTATTTGGTTATGACTTATCTGTGCCTATCTCTTGTTAGTTTAGTACACTTGGGGTTATGAGGTTGATTTTCCAATTTGCTTTTTTGGTTTCTTTCTTTTTTCTAGCTTTTTGTTTACTAGGCATTGCTCCCTACTTTGTTTTATTGTTGATATTGCATGGGAATTTATAAGTGCTTGGCTTGGATGAGTAATCATCAACCAAAACATTGGGTGCGCTTGGTTTATGTTTATTGATTTATCAATTTGTGTCGAGTTTAAGGTCTTATTGGGCTTTCTTATTTCTTCCAATATGAACCTTCCTCTTATACTCTTGATTTTATTGTGCTATTGAAGCATATAAACTTTCTTTACAATGTGAGCAAATGATTATTGGTCATGAATGTTCAAATAAAGTGTGTTGGGTTTCATGTATGTGATTGTCATACAAATTGGTATTATGTGATCTATTAAAATAAAGATACATGCTTTTAGCTCAGAAGCTTGGATCTAAAATTTGAGGTTGTATGTGTATTTTTGGTTCTTTTTAAAAACTTGAAATCGTCAGCTTATCTATATATATGACATCATCGTATGATTACTCTTTCCAAATAAATCTCTCTCCGATCAATAAAAATGATATGAAGAGAAGAGAAATTGAAAAAGATGGGATATACGATGAAAATAGACAAACAAATTTTAAAAAGAAACATGTAGGGCTTATGTACAGTAATTCTCATGATAGATTGAGAGTATGCGTTTGAATAAGGTCAGATAAAAATACCTCGAAATACGATATTCACAAAGAAAATTTCTACATAGGCCACTCATAACCAGAGAAAAAAAATATTTTTGTTTTTTGGTCAAGAGCACTCCCAAAGAAACACATCTTTTTTTTTTTTGTTTTTTTGGTCAAGAGCACTCCCAAAGAAACACATCTCTTTAGTTAATGACATCTTGGGGGTTACCCAAGAATACTGTCAATAAAGGAGGACTTGCTTATATTATTGTGATGACTGGTAAATAGGTCACAAAAAAGAATAGTTATTTCAATTATAAAAATCCAAATGCTTTCAAAGCTTTTGCTAAGCTATAGGGCGGAGAGTGAATTCAAACTTCCTAAATGAGTAGTAGCTCATCAGCATATGAAGCCTATGAAATAACTAAGACAATTCATAGGATCCACACTATGTTTCCAAGGCCTAACCAGGTCATAAGGGTAGAGGGTGAATCTCCATATCCCAAATTGGAGGTGATCTATCTACAATCAGGTTCTACGAGACGACATCAGTGAAGGGCTCAACAAAAGGAGAGATAGAGTAATCCTAATCGAGTAGAGATAGTAAGGTCAAAATACCACAGTTGTGTCATCTCAAGCTCTTAGGACCCAAATCGGTTAGCTCGTTAAATGCTGCCAACTCACGCAACGCCTACGCCATCCCTCTTCGCAAGGTCATGGCCTCTGCTTGTAGGGCTGCTACCTTCGATTCTGTGGTTGTCAGGTGGACTAAGAATTCCCACATATGATCTACGACCGAACCTTTGATGGCTCCCTCTGAGGAACTGACCAACAATGCCAAGGGTTTGGTCTTATCTGTCTGCTACTCCATAGGTCTGGGAGAAGTCAGTTGTCACCCTGATCGCTCTCGATAACAGACAAGGAGTCGGGCGACCAGTGTACTTCCGAGGTCATTGGCAGAAGAAGCCCCACGATTTTAGTATTTAAACTGACCACTGCAGTGGGGGCATACTCCGCAATGTCCTCCGAAGGCCCACCACCTTCGCAGCCCTCCGACCCAACTGATTCATCTACATCACAGATAACGTCATAAAGGTGTTAAGAAAACCACCAATAACCAAGATGACTCTTTGCATATTTAAAATTCTACCCATTTCGAACCTTTGATGGCTCCCTCTGAGGGACTGACCAACAATGTTAAGGGTTTGGTCCTATCTGTCTGCTACTCCATGGGTCTGGGAGAAGTCAGTTGTCACCCTGATCGCTCGTGTTAAGAGTCGATAACAGACAAGGAGTCGGGCGACCAGTGTACTTCCGAGGTCATTGGCGGAAGAAGCCCCACGATTTTAGTATTTAGACTGACCACTGCAGTGGGGGCATACTCTGCAATGTCCTCCGAAGGCCCACCACCTTCGCGGCCCTCCGACCCAACTGATTCATCTACATCACAAATAACGTCATAAAGGTGTTAAAAAAACCACCAATAACTAAGATGACTCTTTGCATATTTAAAATTCTACCCATTTCAAAGATAACTCTCAAAACTTTTACCCTATCTTGCGATAAGAAACCTCCTTCCTAAGGTAAAGGTTGGGAAGCACCAACGACCATCGGTTCCTTTTCCCCAACCTCAACCTATTCACTGGTCGGGTCTTGTTGACCTTTAGCAATCGTGTTTGTTTCATGTCCATGCGCCAGAGTTTCCTGATGAAACTTCTTTGGCGATTGTTCTACATTGTTATCAAACGAGTTGACTATGTCGACCAGAGTAGGTTTAGCCCTCGACGTTTTTCTTTCTTCACACTTTTCCTCCTCTTTACAGGAGTCATGGCCCGGAAACCCACCTTGGCCAGAATTTTTGGGTCCACGTCGACTCGACTCGTACCATCAACCATGTTGTGCCTCTATTATCTAGGATTAAATGACGGTAAAGGATGTAATGTCAAGCCTATGACTTTATTTATATAGCACACGGGGCACAAAATCCAAAAGGAACTTAACTATCAAATTAGTTTTCTTGATTTTAGTGCAACTGATTATTAATAGTTTTTCTATTATTATCATAGTTGTCACTTTCAAGGAGCGGAAAATCTTGGGGACTAATATGTATGCACTGACATTGTCAACACGAATCTCAAAGCAATCAAATGACCCAAGATGATAGTCGGACAATTGAGGCATCAAACTAGAGGAGCATGATCCAAGCCAACCATTCAACAACCAACTGCTCGGTCGAAGTCAACCATCATACTACGATAAGGGATTCAATGGACGGACCACGTGTATAACCCAAATGTCTAAACTCCTTACAAGGGCACCGAATCACAACTAGTCATTCAACCGGTCAACCGGTCTCCTCAGTGGATCAAACTCAAATACATCGGTCGGCTAATGACCGCAATATCTGAATTCAAATTGAAATACAAATTTAGTATTGATTCAACACACTTATTGTATTAAATGAGGTTTTCGTAACCCCCTCCTTTCTCTAATTGCATGAATACCCTCATATAAATAGAGGGCATATAGACGAAAAAAAGCCACTCTCCCTTCCGGTCTAAGGACTTTTTCCCGTCATCTCTACTGAGAATTTACTAACAATTTTCTTCTCTCTCTCCTCCTCCCTCTCCCGGCTCTCTCTCAAGGCGTATATTTCCAAAAGACAATTCAAGATTCAATAATTAGTTCTATCATAAAATGATTGAAAATAATAATTATAAGACATTGCTAAAAATAAAATAATATTACTTAATAACTTTGGTTAGATGCATCCATAAAAATAAAAAATAAAGGAACATTTACATACATATCACATAATTTTTATATATCTATACATCAAATACTTAAAAATTTCATATTTACATATTTATTATTCAAAATTTTGAACGTTGAATAAAAACTAACAACATTATTATCTTTTAAAAAATGGAAAAATATATTTTCTTTAATGCATAAAATTTCATATTTACATATTTATTATTCAAATTTTTAAACGTTGAATAAAAAAATAACAACATTATTATCTTTTTAAAAATGGAAAAATATATTTTCTTTAATGCATAAAATTTTGACACTATAATGTTAGATGTGTAAATAGAAAATTTTGAGTGGCAGATGTGTAAATATATAGGAATCGTGTGGTCCGTATGTAAATTAAAAAAAAATATCCGACGGAAATCATTGGAGGAATTGTTTGCCGAAAGAGCATCAATTCGGTCAGCAGTAGCGTTCAAGCGAACCGCCGGCCTACCTGTACGGCAAAACGTGGTCCACGAGTTCCGAATCTTGAAGCCGGGATCCACCGGATTTGCTGCCCTCTTACGTGTCGATTGCACCGAGCCAAATAAGATCCGGTTCGCTGAACCGGTCCGGTTTCGCATTCTTATAAGAAAGGGTCACGGGATGTACGACTCCATAATTTTGAAAAGGTAAAGAGTGGATTAAAGTTAGTTGATATCATCTCAAATTAAGTCTAGTTAAGCGTGGGTGGAGCTGCATGGATGTATGTTGGAGGTAGATGCGTTAGCGAGCCGAGTCAAGCAGAGTGTTGCTCGATCAAATTATCTTAATTATTCATTAGTTTGAACTTGACTTTGAGCTCAACTTCTTTTTTGTATACACAAATATGACTATATAGGATTTTTTACACGTATTCTTGAGCCCACCTGCTAAAATGGTTGCATCAAGCCCACCTGCTCAAGTGATTGAGCCGAGCCCACCAACCAAAGTGGTTGACCTAGCCCACCTGTCAAAGTGGTTGGACCGAGCTCATCTGTTGAAATGGTTGCACTCGTCTCTTCCACTCATGGGGGCAGCCTAACTCACTTAGAGAGATACAACTACTTGAGATTGTCATCATTACCAATAATGATATGTCATTCATTTTTAAAAGCGTCTTCTCACATCTACATTATGGTCTTTTCATGAAGACACCATAGATGAAAATTGCATAGTACTAAGGATTTTAGTTCAATAGAAGGAGCTCACATGATAACAATGATGCACATGATGCATGAGGCCAATGATCCTTTTGGTTCAATGGAATGCAAATATTTTTTTTTAAAATTTTAATATCTAGCATAAGGAGCAAGGTCTGAGTTATTTGAATAAAAAGTTCAAGTTTTTATTAGACTACGACCATATAGTCGAGTAAGAAAAAAAATTAAGTTTTTAATTGAGGTAAACTTGTATCACTACAGAAAAAAATGCTTTTTCCGACGACCAAATTCTATCGGTTATGATGACAAAAACCGTTGTTTTTACTGTTTCCGACGGTTTTAAACTCATGGATAAAACATTTGTCGATAGATTCAGAACCGACAAAATTTCGATGACATTTAATTATAATGACAGTTGATCCGTCAGTAATAGCGACAATCAACTTTTTTGGCACAGTTTTTTTCATCGGTTGTCGTTAATGTGTCAGTTGTATAAATTGACGCTAAACTATAGGAAAAGTGTTGTGTCTGTCATTTTTGGATGAGATAAGTGTTTCGTCGGTTTGGTGTCTCTAATCCGTCGGTTAATCGTTAGAAAAGTGTCACACCCATTGTTTTCGTGCGACATACCTATGTCGTCGGTTTTATGTCAGATAGGCATCGGTAAATAAGTTCATTGATTAGCCATCGGTTTTGCCTACAAATATACTGAAAGCAGTTACAAAATCTACAATAAGCCGTAGGAAACCTGTAGCATCAGAAAAAAAAAAAAAACAGATTCTCTATTTCGTATTTACATTAACACACATGTTATCATAACATTTAATATACATTCCAAACATTTAACAAACTAGAATATGAGTAAAACAAAATATTATAAAATCAAATAATGATATAAATCGAATAAATTTACTCTAAAATATATACATCACTTTTCACAAAAAAAATTAATGTTCAAATGTACAACATAAACATAAAAAAAAGAAAAATACCCCCCCCCTCCTAATCATCTTTTCCAATCTCCTCATCCTTGTCGTCCTCCGTCTCTTCCCCCTCCTCCAATGTTATCATGCCACACTGACTCATTCGCTGTCGAAATGAATCTAACTCTGCTTTCAACATGGCCTCCATGTTCGCCTCCAGTTCTGACCTCATCTGAGTGAAGTGGGCCTCCATCTCAGCTTCAAATATGGCAACGATCCTAGAGATCTTCTTGTCATGTGCGGAAGAGGAGGAAGATCCAGATGCATTAGTGGAGGGGTGAGCATTGTATGCAAATCCCTGCGATCCGAGCCCGTAGAATCGACCCTTCTTCTACCCTCCAACATCCTCTCTCCACAGGTCTTACTCAGAAGGATCACACTCGTGGATCGTAATAACTCCCGATGCCTGAGATCTGCTCTCGTTCAGCGGTTAGATTCTCCTGCAAACAAGAGTAATTACAGTCATTTATAGCTTAACATCAAATATTTTAGCTAGTGAATTACCTGGGTTGCACGGAATCTGTCGTTGATCCAGGACTGCTCGAACTGCCTCCAGTGGATGCGCTCATGTACATTAGCTGCGGAAGGCTCATATCCCATTTCCACAGTCCATCCATATAACAAAATAGTTAGAATACATCTTCAAACTATAGAAAACTTTAAAATAGGAAAGAATTCTTACCAACATCTACTTGTATTATGTATGTAAGAACGCCCCACCAGTGTGCTTGGAGGGTCCCATGCCTCCACAGTCCGATTGATTGTTCAGCTTTGCTCGTTCCCTCTTCTCTGGCAGTTCAGGGAATCCAAAGCTCTAAGCAATGAGGCAGAGACATCAGCTTCGATCCACAGAGGACGATGTCATGATTTCTAAATATTGACAAACATGTCCCTGATGCAATCGCTACCCTTACACTCAAAGTTGCACCTAATGTGTGCTTCGTGCTCAGAGCACAAGGAGAATTGTTTCTATAAAATTATAGATATTATATTTGTTTGATACATAAATAAAAATAATCTGAGATATTTGTGAACACTACATACTGCAAACTCTTGAAACCAAATATCTCAAACTACCATCGGGATCTCCATCCACGACAAGTACCCTACTTGCTTCAAATGATATCACAAACGACATGAATAGTCTGGGTAAGAGGGTAGAACCTTAAAACAACAAATGTTAGTTTTATATTCAATTGGAAAAATAAAAAGTTTACTGTTAATATCTTATAAATGACTTAAGTGTTACCGACATACTCGATGCAATAGCTACTGGCTGTGGACTTCTGCCCGATAGAGGCAGCCTGGGCCTCTGACGCACTCAACCTTGTTGTAGTCGGGGTGAAATTTAGCATAGATTATGTTCAATTTCACTTTTGTGACATTATATAGTCGGTATACCTTTGTTCCACAATTAGGAACATGATCAAACCAAGTGCAGTTGAATGAGAAAACACTTCCTCCAATAAGACTGGGTAAGATAGTTCAACCACTTCTTCCAGAATCCCATGATAGCCTATCTTATCATCCAATTTATCATTTACTTTAACACAAATGCTGAAAGTACAAGACTTTTTTTATTTGGACCAGGATTTCGTATGAAACTTGTACCCATTTACTTCGTAAATTTACCAAGCTTTCACAATGTGCATAGGTCCCCAAGCAAGATCTATCAACCCCTGATCTATCGCTCCATTTCTCCGATCATGATTCTATTAATATATACATAAGAAATCTTGTGTCACATGAGAAATGAATATATTAGTTTTAATTCATATGTGTTGTACACTACTTCGGGAAGTTATTCTCAATCTCCTTGTTGCAGTCATCATCGTCCGCTAAATTTAAGAAACCTATGAATAAATTGTTCACACAATGAGACATAATTGAAATAGATAATCATGACATTTTCAGATGAATGAGTGAAAAATTATAATAAAAAATTATCTAACTCAAAAAAGGGTTGTACTTATTGCATGCCATTTTTCTATGTGCATGACATACAAATTGTGTCTGATTTTGTTATTCTTCCAATTAGGTAGATCCCAAAAAGTTGACTTATTTTTCAAATTATGAGTGACATCAAATCCTGGTGGATGATGTGAAGCAAAGAAAGAGCATACAATAATCTTTGAAATGTCATTAACAATATATAGTATATCTTCCCGATATGTTCTTGGAGGTGGCGATGATTTCTCAATTTTGTTCCTTCTGAATGCATTTATATTCCTCCTGAAGGGATGTTCACCAATTAGAAATATACAGAGATAGTTAAATCATGAATTCTTCTTATCATGTTGAAGCGTAAATGTCTTAGATGAATTCATGCAATATGGACAAACTTTTTTTCCCGTCGTGTTCCACTTAGATAACATTTCATATGCATGAAAATCACTTCTTATCCACATAAATGTTGTTTTATTGGGAAATTATGTTCAATGGATACATTGTACGCCATGACACCTATTTCTCAAAGAATTTGGAGCTCATCTATCAACGACTACAAGTATACATCAATCCCCCCTTTAGGGTTACTTGAACCAGGTATAATAAGTTTTAGTAAGAAGAAAGGGATTGCCATGCACATCTCAGGTGACAATTATATGACATAGCAATCACAGGTCAATAAGAGGAGGGTGATGCGGTCTGATTATAGGGTGGAAGCCATTTGAGCATAAACCTAGCCACACGTGCCTCTGCAGCAAACTCAAGAATCTGCGATCAAAATACCCCATTTGCTAGATGACTCAATGAGTTTTTTTCTCCTATTATGCTCTGATGTCATGTCATATGTGGAGCAATACGCATTAAACTGTATAGTGATCGAATCTGACAATAATCAACACATTTTAAGATGAGTGAAGGTTTTAGATAACATTGAAGTCAGAACGTTAACAGTCATAATGAGGTTGCTAAGGCTGTCGAAGAGCAATAATCGACGAACATTTATCCATATTTTACCTCTAATCCTCGTTGCCACTATAGCTTCACCAATCTTTTCACGAATATATTTCTTTCATATTTTTTCTACCAGTATGAAGTCACTTATCCACCTAAATATTCTCGTCTCAATAACTCTTACTATATTCCTTTCACACGTACGAACAAATTCTGAGAAAAAAATGTTTCATATGACGTAAAGATGTTCATTTCATCATCCAATGAGAAATCTAATTTCCATTTACAGAGTAGAAATCCACTTCAAACATTATGCTCATAAATTTTATTTGAAAATATTTTGATAAAAGTAAACTGCAACACTATATATAATTTATTTACATTGTATTTTGACTTTATATGCTACAATTATTCACAAAATTATGTTTTTTATTTATAGAACATATTATTAAAAACTAATAAAATGCCACACACTACTAAATGATGATCCATTGCTTGTGCCAAATCTTTGCATAATTCAAAAAGCATTTAAAAGTTCATCTAAAATCTATAATATTATAAATAAAGCAAATTAAGGAGGGTAAAAACTAAATCCTACTGCAAAATATAAAGTAACAAACTCCAATAAAATTACTAAGAAAGGAGGATGCCACATGTCTTATATCACTAAAAGCTTTATAAAGTGGGAGCAAATATTTTGTTCTTGCATGTCTATTATTGGTTGTCACAACGTCATATACGTCAGTGACAGGGGACGTGACCGCCGATGATTGGCCGTATGAAGGTGTGAATATTTTTCCTAAAGTTGCACTTCTACTCTTTCTTATAATTCTGCATAGTTCAAAAACCCATAGAGTAAATAATCAATCATTTCTCATATTTTTCTAAATGCTTTACATTCTAAATGTTTCAAATCAAACAACCCCATAATATATTTACATATATAATTATATTGCATCATAATATTATAAATAAAAACATAAAATAAATACATAAAATTTAACTACTTAAGAATCACTTAAGAATCACTTGATATGCATGCAAAATTTTTATTTATTTTCTCACTATTCATCTTTTAAAAATTAGAAATTTATCTCTCATAAATACCAATAGCGTAGTTAACGATTCGATTTTGAGCCGAGATGGGATCAGCTCAAACTCAAATCGAAAAATATTGTGATATGTCACCAACAAATTTTTATCATCCGACACGAATCTCCTGATATGTCACCAACAAAATTTTATCATCCGACATGAATCTCGAGATGATATTTTAAGCAGGAAACATTCAAATATTGATAAAATGTCATACAGAGCTCCGATTTCAGCAAATTTATAGTCAAAATGACCGGCTTGATGAGACAAACCTAATAATATAAAAATTAACCAAATCCGAGTCAAATCAAGCATAGATCAATTCATTGAACCACACTTAGATAATTTTTTAACACATTTGGAAGGTCAAACGGTTGTCGAATATGTCAAGTTTATACTCGAATCGAGCGTCTCGACAAGACAAATCTAACGAGCCTAAAATCACTCAATTCAAACATCATTAAAGCACTCAAATATCTATTAAACGTTGTATGATTGGGGAAGCTATCTGGATCGTCCGATCAAAATGTTTCATATACTTGCATTAATGATATTCAGAACACTGTAAATAGAGCCCCACCCTTCACATGAGGGGGGGTTGGAAACTTTAGAGGGAACTGGAAGCTTTAAGAAGAATCTGAAGTCCAGCATCATCCCCACCACCGTCGACCACCGTCGATCGCCGTCGGCCATCGCTGGGTCGTCATCAACACTCGTTGATCGCAGTCATCTACTGTCGATCGTCATTGTCGATCATCATCAATCATTATCGATCACCACCAATCAAACACCATCAATTATTTTCGTGGGACATGAGCTCATCACTACAGTCCATGTGTCAACAACGACCTACGTGGTTCACAGCTCGAGCAGCTCTCGGTCCGGCCCTGGCGGCCTACGGACGTCATTCATACTCGCCACTACGACCTATGTGGTCCACAGCTTCCGTAACCGTTTACTACAGTTTCTTTGGCCAATCAACATTTCTGGAGCAGTCATCTACAACACTTACAATAGACTACTACCTCCATAATAATCAACAATGACCCTTGCTACCTGTTTTCACCAAGAACCATAGCCAGATTATAGTTATACAATTTTATAATTTTATCTTCCCTAATTTAGGGGAAAAATGAACTTGTGCACTCATCATTTATAGTGAATTATTTCAACTGGGCTAGACCCCGTGGTTTTTCCCTCTTTCAAGAGTTTTCCACGTAAAAAGTCGAGCTGTCTCCTTTTACTTACTTCTTTTCTCTAATGTTATCTGTGTGTGTGTTGAATTCTCGTGCAACGCTAAGACGATAATCAATTACTCTATCACCGCAAATTTTCCAGGCACGCATCATATTCAATCCAAACTCTTAGCTCGTAGCTCGACTTGTTTATTTTGATCCGATCTCGATCCAAGCAAAAATTTAAATCAACTTTTAATCCAGTAATGATCTCCGAGCTAAATCACGGTCCCAACAATATGAGAGCTGATAACGATCCAATTTCAAAATGAATTAGCATTCCTCGGAGTTGGAAAAAAAAATAGATCTCAAATTTTAGATTTTTATATTCATGGTACGGAATGAATTGCCTACTCAAATTTTATGCTCCTCTCTCCATCGTCAAATACATTTTTTTAATGTGGAATTAGTTAATGACTGTTATTTTCTTACATTCTGCCCCCTAAATAAAAAAATATCTTCATTTTTTTAATATATATATATAAAGGAGGGAAGCCAATCCACGTGGAAAATCGCCATCTCTGAGCCCTCCCCACCCCCGCAGGAACCTTCGCGGAAACCTCCTCCTCCTCCCCGCAATAATTACTTTCGATCCCTTTTTCTCCACTCGCCGTTATATATCCACTCTCCCTTCGCTGAGTACAGAAACCACCGCCGGCGAAGAACCATCTATCGATCCTCCCGGTTCTGCCCGCCAACCGTTCGACGAATTGCCGCTGAAGAGGAGGCATGGCTTCCGCGGCGTACAATGCGGAGGGAGGGCTTGAAGCAGGGCTTATTAAGCCCAGCAGCGTTGGCAGAGGGCTGAGCAAGGAGATGCGGCATGGTCATGGCCGCACAGCGCACAACATGTCGTCTTCCTCGCTTCGAAAGAAGTCGGACCTCACTCTCGTTTCTAAAGTTCGGTGGGAGATTCTTCGAAATGTATTGGCTAATTTACAGGAGATTTTTCTCGGGACGAAGCTCTTTGTTCTGTTTCCGGCGGTTCCGGTCGCCATTGTTGCGCAAACCTATGGATTCGGACGAGTGAGTCTATGCTACCTTCTTCTTCTTGTTCTTCTTCTTCTTCATTAATCTTTAGTTTGGGGGACAGCTCGAGTTCGTCTCATTAAGTAGCTCATATTTGATTCATCAGCTACGCAAATGAGCAAAACACGACAAATTTTTTTGTGCTCGATATATAAACGAGCCGGACATAAATAATATTTTCTTAGTTAGTGTTTTTGGCTCCCAATAAAAAACACCCAATAATTTAATTTATATTTAAATGAATATTTAAATATAAACAATAAGATTTAAATCTCATCACTTAACATCCTCACAGCTCTGTGACAAAAATTTATAATCAATTAAAATTATTAATTAACGAACCGAGTCTAAGCTCGCTCAAGCTCGATTCGTTTGTTCTATATGTCTGTTGGAGAGCAGAAAATGGAAAGCTAATTTTTTGCTTTACTAATTCACTTGAGCCACCGAAAAAGCTAATGTTTTTATTTATAAATATTCTTAATTTAAGTGATCAGCTTAACTTTCTCCCACTTGAAATCTATAGAGGAAAAAAAATAGAACCAAGGAGAACAGCAAAACACAAAACTTTGCGAAAGCAGTGCTTACTAGTTGATTAAAATAGAAGTTTGTGCTCCTAAAATCATGAATTGGAGCAGTATTTTAAAAAGAAATTGTCTGCCACCTTTACCTTTGCGTTTGCTCGGTTATAAGAGAATATTGTTGTTCTTTGGAGCTTATGATATCATATATTTACTATAAAATATCTGAGTCATGTTGCAATCACTGTGTGTGGCTCTTTGGTTTTTGTGATGTAATTTTATGTAATATGATTTGTTATTTTTTAAATATATAATAACTTAAATTATATTTAATTATTTGAAGTAACAATAAAGCTCAATTAAATACTGTAAAAGACATATAATATTTGAATGAAGTTATATACGTGTACTGCAAATGACTTATTAAGTACTTTTTTGACAAACATCTTAACAATTTTAATTATTTGCAGGCGTGGGTGTTTACATTAAGTTTGCTAGGCCTGACTCCTCTTGCTGAACGAGTCAGCTTTCTAACTGAGTAAGTTCTTTGTCTTTTCTTTTCTAATCTACCTGGCTCAAGAACAAACATGCTTAGTTATACTAGAGATTCTTTTCTTCTTGAGACCGTTTTTTTTTTCTTCTTTTTTTAAAATATTTAGGTACATATTATATAATTCCAATATATATATATATATAATTTAATTTATTAGGCATTTCTTATGTATGAAATTTGTATTTCACATTTTAGTATTTTTTATGTTATGTAAAAGATTTAGGTTGTGTCTTCTTTCTGACAGATGTTTAGGTGTTCGATATGATGCTGTAGCATAGTGCTCTCAATTATTGCAAAACGACATTCTTTTGATGTTAAATATGTCAGACTTTTTCATTTTTTTTTTTTTGGAAAATGAGCACCTCGTATAGAAGTGCTGTAGCATAGTGCTCTCAATTATTGCAAAACAACATTCTTTTGATGTTACATATGTCAGACTTTTTAATTTTTTTTTTTTGGAAAATGAGCACCTCGTATAGAAATGTGTTAGAAAAAAAAGAAGATTTAGTTACGCATAACTTAATTCTTTTGTATTCACATATCTCACACCTAAACTTCAATTTTTACATAATGCCACCTTAACTATACATGCATTGGTGTATTCCACTTTTTCGCAAGTTAAAATGGTGGTGTTTCTGATGTGATGTGAAAATTTTGGATAGTATAGATGTAAAAAGTAAAGTTTAGGTGTTGCATATGTAAATACTTTAGAATTTAGTGGTATTTATGTAAATGCTATGCTCCATGATATACAAAGGAGTGACATTGGCCCACCACTTTCATGTATATCTCACCTTTCTTATATTTAAATAATTCTTACGGCGCGTCAAAGCCCTTATCTTACTGCATATGACTTAACCTTTTTAATGTTTGTAATATCCATGATAATGTAAAAAGTATAATCAATAATTTTATATCATGCGTGTGCGCACTTACCCATGATAGCGTGCGCACTTACCCATGACAGTGTGCGCACTTACCCATGATATAGTGGTTGAAGAATTTAGTTTCCCACTGTGAAATCGCGGGTTCTAATCGCACATATTCTTCCCTGGACTGATCAACTTTCCCAAATAAAAGAAATAATATCATGTGAGTTGTTGGGTATAAACAAAGTGAAAACACCATGGAAGACTCAAATTTGTAGTTTTTTTTGAAATATCATTCTAAATATCATTCTACACTTAAAAAGAGTATGCTCTTAATACTATCCTTGAATAGATATTGGTGATCTTGTAATTTTCCTCTTTTTTTAATTAAATATTCTATTTTAATATTTTTCTAAGAAATTGTTCACTACATACTATTTCATGCATTGATCAAGAGAAAGTATACCATATCTAGTTTTTGCATATTATAAAAGTATTAAAGAGAATTTTTAGATCCACCAAAATATCCATCAATTGGTTTTCCATATACTGTTTTTTGTGCATTGACTCATGTAAAAGTGTATTATTTTTAGATTATGCATAGTATAAAATCATTAAATAACTTTCTTATATCTACCAAAATATCCATCAATTGAGTATTCTTGTAATGCAATTTTGCATTCATATCAAATGGGTCCATAGTGTTTTACCTTGAATAATGAACCAGCTAATGTAGGCTATCATGTAAAGGAATCCATATTTGTAGCCATATCCAAGTAATATTTTTAAAACTTACAATTAGGTGTAATGAAGTTTTTCAAATGTCATTTTTGTTTCTGTTTTTTTTATAAATATGGAAAAGTTTTGACCGTTGTCTATTAAAGATTTGAAATAAAAGCTAAGTGTCCCTAGTGAAAACATTTGATAATAAAAAAACAAATTATTGATTTAGAAAATTGATTTTGTACACTAAAAACAATAAACAACATGCATGATGTAAAAGCTTTTAAAAATGTCAAAGGACAAATATGATTAGTTTGGACCATTTCATGATAATCCAATTTTAATAATTAAATTGAGTATGTTGTCATAAAGATGCTAGTGAATTTATTCCCTATCTTTTTTTTTTATATATATGGTTTTGATCTTGAATTACACTCATTAGGGAATTTTGGCTCATTGGAGTTATAAATAATGTGCGAAATTTAATTATAATCTTTAAACATCTCCTAGGTAGATGCAGTTGAAATTGTCATATAAATATAACTAAAAGTAAAGTTTAGGCGTTAGATACATAGGAATTTTTGTGATATTAATATTTAAATGCCACAAAAACGATAAAGATGTGCTCTCCACCGCAACGCATTGGCCTACCACTTTCATGTATATCTCACCTCTCTTATATTTAACTAATTATTAAGTCTCATCATAGCCCCTATCTTATGTCACTAATTTTTTTTTTATTGTATATCATGTATTTTATGTAATAAATGAAAATAATACAAACCATCTAATTTAGTTTCATGAGCATTATCAGGTATAAACATAAGTGAAATATTCACCAAGAAAGACACAAATTTGTAGCTTTTCTTGAAATGTCATTCTTACACTTAGAAAGAGTTTGTTTATAATGCTATGTATCCTTGAATAAATATTATCTTGTAATTTTCTTCTAGCTTTCAATCAAATTAATTTAATATTTTCTTAGAAATTCTTTGCTACATACTTGATCATGTGCGTGACTGATCATGGAAGAACATACAATTAGATTATCCCTATTATGCAAATATTAAAGAACATTCTTAGATCCACCAAAATTTCCATCAATTCATTTTCCATATACCTTTTTTTTGTATTGACTCATGAGAAAGTATATTATATTTAAATTATTCCTATAATTATAACATTTTTAAAAACATTATTATATTTACCAAAATATCCATCAATTGGGTATCCAAGTAATGCAATTTTGCATAAATAACAGGTGGGTCCATAGTGTTTTCATATGAATAAAACACCTGCTAACTTAGGATATGTAGAGGAATCCATAGTAGCCATATCCTAGTAATTATTTTATAAATGTGAAAAGGATTTGATCATTTTCTATTAAATATAGCATAAGTTTAAAATAAAAGCCAAGTGTCCCTAGCAATAATATTTGATAATAAAAAACAACTTATTGATTTATAATATTGATTGTGTATACTAAAAACAGCAAACAACATGCATGAAGTAAAAGCTTATAAAAAAGTCACAGAACTAATATGATTAATTTGGCCCATTTCATGAGAATATTCCAGTTATATTAAATTGAGTATGATGTCATAAGGATGTCAGTGAATTATCTCCTTTCTTTTTTTATGCGGTTTTGCTCTTGAATTACACTCATTGGGGAATTTTGGTTCACTGGTGACATTATAATGCACTTGCTAATATAGGATATGTAATGGAATACATATTTGTCGCCATATATATCCAAGTAATATTTTTAGAACTTACAATTAGGTGTTGCAAAAATTTTCTAATGTCTTTTTTTTTTCATTTTTTTTCTTTTTTGAATAAATGTGAAAGGATTTGATAATTATTTATTAAATATAGCATAAGTTTGAAATAAAAGCCAGGTGTCCCCAGTGAAAATATTTGATAATAAAAAATAACTTATTGATTTATAATATTGATTTGTTACACTAAAAACAATAAACAGCATGATGTATAAGCTTATAAAAATATCACAAAACAAGTACTATTAGTTTGGACCATTTCATGACTATCCAATTATAATAATTGAGTATGATGTCATAAGGTTGCCAGTAAATTTATTCCCTTTTTTTTGTTGATGTGTTCTTGAATTACACTCATTATAGAATTTTGGTTCACTAGAGTTGTAACTAAGGTGCAAAATTTAATTATATTCTTTAAACACCACCAAAGTAGATGTAGCTGAACTTGTCATATAAATGTAATTACAAGTAAAGTTCAGGTGTTAGATATTTAAATACATAAGAATTGTGTGTTAGTTATTTAATTGCCCAAAAAATAATAAAGATATACTCTCCACTGCGATGTTGGACCACCACTTTCATGTCCATCTCATCTCTCTTATATTTAACTAATTCTTAAGTCTCATCATAACCCCAATCATAAGTTACTTAATTTTTTTATATAATATATTTTATGTAATGAATGAAATTAATACAAATATTCTAATTTATTATCATGATTATTATTAGGTATAGACAAAAGTGATATCACCGCGGCAGGCACAATTTTGCAGTTTTTCTTGAAATGTCATTCTTACACTTAAAAAGAGTTTGTTTATATTGCTATCAATCAGGGGCGTAACCAACCTCTTTTTTGAGATGGGGCAGTTATCGATCAAGGGTGGAACCAACTTTTTTTTTTTTTTGAGAAGGGGCAAAGTGCCCCCCTATACCCAATATGGGAGGGGCTAAGAAAAAAAGGAGCAAAGTGATATTTCAGGAGGTGCAAAATAACAAATTGCCCTCCCATTTAAATATAAATCTGAATTTGAATGGGGGTGGGGCTGTACCCTTACTCGGTCCGCCTTTGCTATCGATCCTTAATAAATATTGGTTATCTTGTAATTTTCCTGTAGCTTTCAATCAAATCAATTTCATATTTTCTAAGAAACTCTTTGCTACATATACTTGATCATGTGCATGACTGATCAAGAGAAAACATAAAATTTTTAGATTATGCATGTTATGCAAATTCTAAAGGACATTCTTAGATCCACCAAAATATCCAACAATTGGTTTTCCATATTCTTCTGTTTTGTATTGACTCATGAGAAAGTATATTATATTTAAATTATGCGTATTATAACATTATTATATCTACCAAAATATTTATGGATTGGGTATCCAAGTAATGCAATTTTGCATCAATATCAGATAGGTCCATATCCTATGAATAAAACACCTGCTAACATAGGATATGATATCCATATAATATTTTTAAAACTTAACAAATGTAGTGAAGTTTTCAAATGTTTTTTTTATTTTTTTATTTTACAAATGTGGAAAGGATTTGATATTTCTATTAAATATAGCGTAAGCTTGAAATGAAAGCTAAGTGTCCCCAATGAAAACAGATAATAAAAAAAACAGCTTATTGATTTATAAAATTGATTGTGCATACCAAAAAATAATGAACAACATGATGTAAAACCTTATAAAAATGTCACAGAAGAAATATGATTAGTTGGCACCATTTCATGAGAATCCAAGTGTAATAAATTGAGTATGATGACATAAGAATGTCAGTGAATTATTCCCTTTCTTTTTTTTTATGTGGTTTTGCTCGTGAAGTACATTCATCAGGGAATTTAATTTGGTTCACTAGTGTTGTAACTAAGGTGCCAAAATTTACAGTTTTTTAACATCACCATGATCGATGCAATGATATTATCATATAAGACAAAGAGGGACATGTCAGATCACTTTGTTTTTTATTTAGGACATTTACATATGTACAAGCCACTCAATTCCTTTGAATTAACATATCTGACGCTCAAATTTTACCTTTTCCATTTATACCACCCAAATCTTTCTTATCAAATAAAAATATATCACCATTTTAACTTTTAAAATGTGAAATATACATTTTTATCCACAGATATAGTGGTATGTATGTAAAAAATTGAATTTTATATGTAAATCTTACTTTTTATTTTTATTTTGTTTTAATTATATTTTAAATCTAGACAAAATATGTTTGGTAGGCTGAAAATATTTTTGATTGTTTCACACCTGAAATTTGTTCGAGTGATTTTAAAAATAAATTGATTAATTTTTTAAAAACAAAATATAAAAATATGTAAATAAATATATCAAATAAATATATTTTAATTGATTACAAAAAATCCCTGAGTGAAAATACATATTATAAACACAAATATCTATGAAGTTTGGCTTCAATAAATTTGATGAAGTCACAATCATGATATACAAATCAGAAGCACTCACATAAATCACAAAATATTTTGTTTATTTTTTACCACTTGCATCAAATTTCGCATTCAGATCTAAGCTGTAGCTTTGTTTATGAGCCGCTCAATCAAAGCTGTGCCTCCTTGGACTTGCGACAGGCTAATTTGTTTTGTTTCTGCATGTGTAGTTTTCAAAATCAGTCCTTTTGTGTCTCATCCTTCTGTCCTCATATATCATACTGAATAACTTTCATTTTCTTCCTATTTTTTTAGGCAAATTGCATTCTACACCGGTCCTACTGGTACGTAATATTCCATTTTGCATTGCTGAATTCTTATTGTTACAGTTTAATGGAAGTAAAATCTGTTCTTACTGTTACAGTGGGAGGTCTGCTAAATGCGACGTGTGGGAATGCCACTGAGCTTATTATAGCTTTGTTTGCACTGTACGAAGATAAGATTGATGTTGTGAAGTTCTCCCTTATTGGCTCAATCCTCTCCAATTTGCTGCTTGTTCTCGGCACCTCACTATTCTGTGGCGGCATTAGAAACATTCGCAAGGAGCAAACTTTTGATCGGGTACATAATTAGGGATATTTATATACATACCCATGCTTATGTAATTACATGTCTAATCAAAACCCAAAATTTAATATTTACATTCATCTGGATATTTTTTTAAAATCACAAGTATTTCTTTTTTTGGGAACATATAATTGCATCTCCTTAATTCCTATGTATTTTCATATCTACACTTAAATTTCATTTTTTGCATAATGCTATCTCACCTATGCATGAAAATGTGTATTTCACTTTTCAAAAGTTGAAATAGTAGTGTTTTTTATGTAATATGAAAATTTTGAGCGATATAAATGTAAAAAACAAAATTTATATGCTTGATATGTAAATATATAGAAATTTGGGGGTATGCATGTAAATGGCCCCTTTTTTTTTTGGAAGATTCACTTACCACTCTATTCCTACCTATTTTATATCTAAAACCTAAGCTTCAATTTTTTTACATATATGTGATCACCTTATTTATGCATGAAAATAAGTAATCGCTGTATTCACTGTTTAAAAGTTAATATAGGAATATTTTTAATGTGATATGAAAAGGATTTTGATGCTAGAAAATTAAAAATCAACGTTCAAATGTTGGATATATAAACACATAGGGATTGGTTGGTATTTACTTAAAATAGTGGGAGATTTTATGATGTTTTCCGTATTTTTTTTTGTCCAGAAACAAACTGATGTGAACACGAGCCTCCTAATTCTCGGGGCTCTGTGCCATATTCTTCCACTAATGTTCAGATACGCTGTGAGCTCCGGCGAGCACAATGCTTCTTCTTCACCAACTCTGACATTGTCGAGGGTGTGCAGCATTGTCATGCTAGCAGCTTATATTGCTTATCTTTTCTTTCAACTTAAGACTCATCGTCAGCTCTTTGAGTCACCAAAGGTAAAATACACATTAACCAGAGAACTACAGCTAAAGCTAACTGGTTTGGTTAGTTTTATGTTGTCTTAATTACTCCATGCTTCCACTGTGCCAAACTAGGAAGATGATGGGACTAATGATGTGGTTTCTGAAGACGAGGCAGTGATTGGATTCCCGAGCGCTTTGGCTTGGTTGGTTGGAATGACTGTTATTATTGCAGTTCTGTCAGAATATGTTGTTGGGACCATTGAGGTAATTTATTTTAGCTGTGTAAGAAATTTGTGTTGGAATCTAAATTTTGTTTGATACTCTTTAGCATGTGGGACTAAAAGAAATGGTTCACTAGGAGAGAATGTTAGTTACTGAGTTTGTATGCATACAGGCTTCACAATATTGTTGTACGTTGTTGTACAACTATTGCACATGGAGTCTCCATGCATATATATGAACTTCGCCCGTAATAACTTTTTGTAAATAGAGGGTGACGGTAACTCCTAAAAGGAAGCATTCTGTCTGACCAAATTGAAATATATTTGAAACGTGATAACACATGGTCAATTTTACATTACATTTACAACAAACCTGTTATTTGCAATATGGATTTATCAATTTTTACTTAACCAATATTTTAATAAATATTCTTGTGCAGGCTGCTTCAGATTCTTGGGGCATACCCGTTAGTTTCATAAGCATCATATTACTACCCATCGTGGGGAATGCAGCAGAGCATGCTGGTGCCATCATTTTTGCATTCAAGAACAAGCTGGTAAGTTTCCTTATGGGGCCATTTACATATATACCAATCCATCAGTTCCTATGCATTTACATATCTAACACCAAAACTTTTTTTTCAGATCTTTCATATCACATAAAAAATAACTCTTTTTTAACTTTTAAGAAAGCGAATACACCTTTTCATGCATAGGAAATGTTTAAATGCCTGTAAAAATTGAAGTTTAGGTGTTATATATATAGATGCATAAAAATTGAATGGTATGTATGTAAATCTTCCATCATTAAAGTTGAAGCTTAAGATTTAACATTCCCTTTGGTGCAGGATATAACTCTCGGAGTGTCGTTGGGTTCGGCAACTCAGATTTCTATGTTTGTGGTGAGGATTTGAGAACACTCTCCTAGTCTGCAACATATAAAACCAGACACACACACACACACACACATATATATATACAGGATCTAACATTGTTTCATGGATGCATGATGCAGGTTCCATTGAGCGTTATTGTGGCCTGGATAATGGGAATTAGAATGGATCTTGACTTCAGATTACTCGAGACCGGAGCTCTTGTCGTCTCAATTTTATTGACATCGTTTGCTTTACAGGTTGGGAAATCAAGATCTTAAGCTATTGAACTTTTCATTTTTTTTTGTAAAGTCTCAACTTTTTTTTTATTTTGCAGGATGGATCTTCACATTATCTCAAGGGATTTGTTCTGCTTCTTTCTTACATTGTTATCGGGGCATGTTTCTTTGTACTAGGGAGCCCACCAGGTATTTATCTTTCATGAATATCTGCATGCAGCTGAAACTTAATATTATTTGCAAATATCACCCTGAGATAATCCTTTTTATCCTAATTTCTGTTTCTTTTTGGTGTCTTCATGTAAATGACAAAGGTAATGGCGTCCATGTTAATGCAATCCCTGCAAGTTTCAACATTGTGAAGTCTTAAGAGGCCAGCAGGCATGTATCAATTCCTTCATGCTGAGTCAATATTTGATTTGATTTATTAATCATATATAGTGGCATTTACATGCATTTGCAGGCATCTTAAAGCACATCA
The DNA here is from genome assembly GCF_001263595.1 of Phalaenopsis equestris. NCBI lineage: Eukaryota > Viridiplantae > Streptophyta > Magnoliopsida > Asparagales > Orchidaceae > Phalaenopsis > Phalaenopsis equestris. The sequence goes on along the minus strand of NW_018164785.1, from coordinate 50,249 downwards.
TTATAGTTATTAATTTATAATTTTTCATTCATATGGTCTTCACCGGTGTAAATATGTGTTTCAATATTTGCAGATTTTAATGCTTTCCGAATGTTAAAGCTCAAGCTTCGTTGTAATTTTGCTAGCAAGCAGCAGTCTGGTGCTTGGCCCGTAAATTTGAACATTTCGGATGGTCAATTTTGTCCTCCAAAAAACTCTTTTTGGGCGGATGGAGAGGATCACCTCTTGTTGTATGTGATTTTCACTGCTTTTGTAAATTATTATTTTGTTTTCTCTGTGGATGAAAAATAAACAATTGCATTCGCTTAGCAGTATGAATTTTGTTCATTATTCAAATTAATCATGAAACCTTTGTCTCATGTCTCATTTATAAATTGAAAGTTTGCGTAATCGGCTTGAGGTATTGCATCAATTTTCTCGTGATTGAGAGAAGTATTTTTGTGAGGTGTTTGCTATTATAAATCACTTCGGAGTAGGGCTGTAAAGGAGCCGGGCTTGAGCGAGCTCAGGCTTGGCTCGTGTTCGGCTCGTTCGAAACTGTTCGTGTTCGAAATCGGCTCGTGAACAATGTGTTCGTGTTCGGCTCAATTTAAATATTCGTGTTCATGTTTAGCTCGAGATTGACTTGTTAAAATTAAATTGAAAAAAAAGATGTAAAGTATTGGGTTCGAACCTGGATCAAATATATGGAAAAAAATTCACATATAAATATATATACAATATTATTATATAAATAATTATATAATTGTTTTGTTTTAAGCTGAAACTAGCCAAACACGAGCGAATAAAGAGTTGTTTGTGTTCGGTTCATTTATAATTCGAGCTTAAAAACTTGTTCGTGAACAACGAGCTTTTTTGACAGCCTACTTGGGAGGTAGTGGTGCAAATGATATAAGCGGACTCATGTACCTATATGACTAGTGATTTGATGATCACAATATGTAAGTAGTGTCAATTTTTTTTTTCTTTTTTTCATGTTAATTAATTCAGAGTAAGTCGTGTATCGAAAAATATAAGAGAACATGTATGAGGAGCATATAATTCATGTTACGTGTGGGATTAGAGAAGGAAGTCGAACAAGTATCGAAAAATTAAAAATAAATGTTTGATTTTGATATGAAATTGATACATATAAATTATAAGCAATATGTATTGGCTATAATGCCAAATCATTAGAAAAGAACATGACAAAAAGTTAAAAACAGAACAAGTCAAGGAGAAGGAGAAGGCCATCAAAAGATTTATGAAGATGGTGGAGAGATAGGAGATAGAAGGATAGTTAGTGATTAAGGCTTAGAAAAATCAAATTTGATTCAATACTCAAATCAATTATGTAATAAAGTTCTCACGATCTTCTTATATAGATTGAGTCTAGATTTTGTTATAAAAAGTCTCTAAATAGCTCAGAAATTACATAAAGGGCGAACTAGAAATATGTATAATAATTTCTAGAATATTGATATTAATTTTAGGACTGTTTTTTTTTTATATTTTGATGTTAGTTTAATAATTTCCCATGGATTATGAAAATTATTTTTCAATGAGAATTATATTTGGAATTATTAATCATAAATGATATTGTGGAACTCATTCTACAAACTTCTCTAAGATCATATTGTGAAACACATGAAAGGGAAAGTATGAAGATAAAAAGGTATTATGAGTTGTTTGACTTGATATTAAATTGATATAAAATAAAATGTAAGTAGTCACATGAATAGGCTCATACCAAATTGTTTTATAAAAAAAGAGATGTAAGAAATCAAGACAAAGACAAGCCTTTATCCCGCTAAGTGGGGTCAAGTACATAAATCCTTTTTCTCCATTGCATCCTATTGAGTGTCATATTTTCATTTAATTCTAACAAAATAAGATCATGTTTTATACAATATGCTGAAGTCTTTATTGGTCTACATCTGTCTTCTTAACATAAGTCGAATCTAAAACATTTACTCTCCTAACCGGATAGTCAATTGATCGACGTTTAATGTTACCAAACCATCAAAGACAGCTCTCTATAATCTTGTCCACCATTAGAGCTACACCAACCCTATCACAAATATAATAATTTCACATTTTGTCTCTACGTGTCAAGCCACTCATTTACCTAAGCATTCTCATCTCAACAACAATTAACTTTGTTTTATGCTTCTCTTCTAAAGGCCGCCGCTCTACGTCATGAAGCATTGTAGGTCTCATCACTATCTTATAAAGTTTTCCCTTCAATTTAAGCGATACTTTTCTATCACAAAATAGGCCTGAAGCATTGCTCCACTTCAACCAACCAACTTGAATTCTATCATTAACATCTCCATCTATATCACCATCACTTTGAAAAATATACCCGAGATATCTAAAGCATCCACACCTTTTAATGATTTGATCACCCATAGTTATAACTCTATCACTAGAGCTACTACTAGTAAAATTATATTTCATGTATTCAGTTTTAGTTCTACTCAAACGAAGGCCTTTAGAATCCAATCTAGACCTCCATCATTCAAGTTTTTCCTGAGCTATTTCTCTAGTCTTATCCACAATAAAGATATCATCAGCGAAATATAAGTCATATCAACACCTTTCTTCTTAAGAACTCTCCCAAGATAAGCTTAAAAAAAATCAATAAAAATCATATGTAAATCCGCCTTATTCTCTCTATGCTTACCCATCAAACCTCTCAATAAATGTATAGTTTCCATAGTAGACCTGTCCGATATAAATCCAAACTAATCATGAGAAATGTTTGTAACTTATTCAATTACCCTCACCCGTAATTTTAAAGTATAACATATCAACTTAATTCTTCTATAATTTGCACACTCTTGTACATCCTCTTTATTCTTAGAAATGTGACAAAAATACTCTTCCTCCACTTTTGAGACATCTTTTTAATTTTTAAAATAATATTAAAGAGTTTAGTAAGCCAATAAACTCCCAAATCTCCTAAATATTTTCACTTTTCAATTGGGATATCATCAGGTCTTACAAATTTTCTACGCATAGTTTTCTTTATAGCCTCCTCATCTTCTTCTTTATTAATATGATGGCAAAAATGAAATGTTTATTATTAAAATAACTAAAGTCAATCGTATTTTCAAAAACTTCATTTAAACGTTTATCAAAATAACTCACTGATCTATTTTGAACAATTTTTCTAGGAAAAACGCCTTTTGATTTTTATCTTTAATACACTTTACTTGAGTTAAATATTTACAATTCTTTTTGTTTAGCTAGTTTACACATATATTTTTCACACCCTTTAGTATCTAATATATTATAAAGATCAATAAAAATAAAATTTTTAGCGTCACAAATTATTCTCTTAGACACCCTACGGGTCATTTTATATTTTTCCCAGTTCTTTAAGTTTTTACATTAAAATCAATTTTTATAACATAACTTCTTATATTTTATCTTTTCAATTTAATCTAATTTTTATAACATAACTTCTTATCAATTTTTATAACATAACTTCTTATATTTAAGTTTGATAGTTAGAGTCACTTTATTCCACATAGAATTTACTTTTTAATGAACATTCCAAACTTTGAAATTATAAAGTTTACTCATAAAAATAAGTTTATTTGTGTCTTTTAGGTGCTCCGTTCTAATTCTATAACAGTAGTTCCTAATATTTATTTTACAACTCTTCATTCTAAAATCCAAAACTAAGAATCGATTTTGGGTATTTAAATTCTCACTAGGAATGAAGTATGTTATAAAGCAATAATATGTTCATCATTTTTCTTAAATAAAGTATTAACAATAATAAAATCATACACTAAAGCAAAATCTAATATGGTTTTACTTCTTCATTAATCACTCCAAAACAGTAGCCACTATGAATATTTTTAAAATCTTCTACCACTCTGCCGACGCGTCCATTTAAATCTACTCCAATAAAAATTCTTTCTTCAAGAGGAATTATCTGTATTGATTCTTCTAGATCATTCCAAAATGTTTCTTAAGGACATAGATCAAAACACACTTGAAGAGCATAAACATTTATAATATTAAAAATCTTAGTAGCACTAACAATCTTAAATGTTATAATTCTATTTCCAATTCTTTAAATTTTTTCAAACCCTTATCTATAATTACACATACACCATTTCTTATGCGACTTTATTTGAATACCAAAGTTTAAACCTAAGCTATCAAGATCCTTAATCTTTTCTCCAACCCATTTAGTTTCTTAAATACATAAAATATTTATCTTTGTATGAATCATACTATCAACTAATTCCATTAATTTACCTATGAGAGTACCTATATTCCAAAATCTCATCTTAATATTAGTTTCATGAACCAACTTCTTTACATGCATCTGTTTGTAATGTGAGAACTCTTGCTTATTTGACACTACAGCCGAGCATCGGTGTAGCAGCTCTTGCACACTTTTCACTATATTCTTGTCATACAGTGTATCACTTCCAGACAATGCCCTAACATTTACACAATGATTTAAAAGATTTATGTCAAGATTTTTTTGACAAATTTTACATTGTCTGTTGATTACCTAACACAACCCTCAACTTTTCACATTCGGGGTTTGGGACCCGACAAAGAATCAAGGCATTAAAAAAAAGGATGAAAGAGAGCAAAAATATGAGGTAGAGAAAAATAACTCAGTGATGAAAATTGATCTCATGAAATGTGTGTGTGTGTGTGTGTATTATAGGTGGAATCAAAATTTATTATCAAGAAGTCCTCAGTTTCATAAAAAAATTAGAAAATTTCTTTGTAAATTGTACTAAATATAATAAACCTAAAAAACTAAAATAGTTCTAAGATTATTTGATTATAGCCTAATGTCTTCATCATGAGAATTGCATCAACTAATGCATTAATAGATGTTGAAATTTTTGTGAAGTGTTATAATATTTTAATTCAGTGTCCTTGTTAATGCTTTGGATGATTTAGAGGTCTTGTAAAAGCATTGAAATACACTAGAGAGCGTTATAAGACAAACACACTCATGCTAAGCCACATGATTTAGAAATTAAATAGGATTAAGGCTCTAATAATTGTATCTCTTTGCTTAGATCAAAAGATAAGCCTACTTGCCTAACTCTAGTAGACTAATGCCCATTTAAAAAACTATATTAGGCACAAACCCCACTAGTAAATATAGGACCTACCAATTCACATTAGTTTAAGCCCTATATGTGAGGTTCTATTTGGAAGATATAATAATAAAGGATATTATTATTATTAGTATTTAGATAGTGCATATATGGATAGTGCACATATGACATCTTATTCATGCAAGAACTTAAAATAATGATATTTGATGTGATATAAATAAAAATGTGTGGTATATAGGGTTGTCCAAACAGTTCGTTGTTCGAGAATAGCTTCTGCTCGACTTGTTGAGAAACTCGTTTTCGATTTATTCGCTACGAACCGAACACTGACATTTTTTTGGTGCTTGATATGTAAACGACCCCAACAGATTTGTTCGTTCGTGTTCGGCTCGTTTTGGTTAAAAATGCTACTTATTATATATATATATATATATATATATATCTGTGTGTGTGTGTTATGCTCTGTTTGAGGTTTAGTTTTGAGCTTAGTTTTCTGTTTGGACAGCCGCCGACGG
>NW_018164785.1:39667-44524 GCF_001263595.1 Phalaenopsis equestris | reverse complement strand
TTATATATATATATATGTGTGTGTGTGTGTGTGTGTGTGTGTGTGTGTGTGTGTGTGTGTGTGTGTGTGATGGATTAGTAGTATTTTTAAAAAAATTAATTGACTACAAGGCTATAAAAAATTATTAATTAAAAAATAGAATAAAAATATAAGAAATTATGTTTAAATAATATTATAATATAAACAATATCATTTTACATCTTGCTCCAACCCTTAACATTCTACGACTTCACAATTAGAGTTGTCAAAACTACATTTTGTTTGCGAACAACTCGTGTTCGGCTCGCTAAGCAAACGAGTCAAACTTGAACACGCTTTTTGTGTTCAAAATATAAATGAGTAGAACATGAAAAGTGAAATTTTTTAACAAGCCGAATACGAGTTTACGCCCCTAGTGGTACACATGTAAATGCCCATAATAACAATAATAATAAAATCCTTTTTATCATTTTTGTCCGTCTTGCTCAACTATTCTGTTCACCTTCCTTTTGTTCTTATTCTCGTTGAGATCTGTGCACAAACTGAAGTTGCTTATAAAAAAATTTTCTGAAAGGATCAAACTGGAACCCAATTCCCTAGATTATAGGAAAAAATATTACCTTAGGAGTACTGATGCATCAGTACTCCAATAGTATGGTAGGGAGGTGTCACGTATGCAATGATCCCACCATAATGCCACGTGACACTTCCTCATTAGAATACTGATGCATCAGTACTCCTGAGGTTTCCTCATTAGAATACTGATGCATCAGTACTCCTGAGGTAATATTTTTTCAGATTATAGAGGAGTACTTTACTATAAAAAATAAACCAATTTAAAAAACTTGGGAGGTATATTTAAAGAAATTTGCATGAAAAACAGTATTTCACTTCTTAAAAATTAATATTAGTGATCATCTATGCTATATAAAATATTTGGTTGGTATATAAATGAAAGTTTAGATATTACATATGAAAATATAAAAAGAAATTTGTGATTGGGCTTGTGTAATTTCTAATTAAGAAGATGACGTAAAAATTAGTAGAATTATATTGAAATTAGTTGCTGCATGCCGAAAGATTGGTGATGATAGAGTAATAATTTAGCATTTTAGTGTTGGATAACGATACACACACATAGACAATAGGGAAGTAAGAAGGAAAATACCGCACGATTGTTTACGTGAAAGCCCCTAGAACCAATTCTAGGGACTAGCCTTCACATAGAACTAATCATAAACATAAGCATCCTTATCCCGACAACTTCTAACTAGATCACCTTCACACATTTGAACAAATTCTGAAAAAAAAAAAATCTCATTTGATGTAGGTAGAGAGTTCACTTCATTATCCAATGAGAAATCCAATTTTCATTCCCAAAATGGAAATTCATTTAAGGCATTATGTTCTGCAATGTCATGAACAAGAGCGCTTATTTTCATCCGGAGACCGCAGGCAAAGATGCAAGCTGAGTCGAATGCAAGCTCGCCACGTGGAATTATGTCACCCACCGCAACAAAAGGTAAAATAAATTAATTAAGACAGACGACCCGACTCATCCGAAACCTGACCCCGCCCAAGACGAGCAAGTGACTTTTTGATCGTAATATAACACAGATAAGTGTTATTTCGCCGTCAAGGATATTTAACAACACATTATTTATCAAAAATCTTGTGTTATACTTTAATTAAACCGCCTTATTTTCAGAATAATTCCTATAATAATTCATATACCGTAATATATTACTTAATTTATATATTACTTATATAAATTGATATATTACTTATATAAATTTATACTTAATTTATATATTTACCTAATTTTGCGGTTAGAATGCCGCTTATAACGCGGGTAGGTGATATTCCGCCTCCTATAACGCGGGTGGGTGTTATTCCACCTTCTATAACGCCTCCCCTTGTTATTCCGCAGAGGTATAACACGTGAAGAATATTCCCGATGTGTTATACCACCGTAATACCGTAATATAACACATATACGTGTTATTCCGCCGTAACGGTATATAATAACGCGTTATTTATCGAAAATCTTGTGTATTTATCGAAAATCTTGTTATACTTTAATTAAACCACATTATTTTTTAAATAATCTTATTATACTACAATATATACGGGTTCTTATTATACTGCAATATATACGGGTTATATTGAGAATACATGTGTTATTACGAATTATTGACACGTTATTTAGCAGAATTTAAGTGTTATACCACATTATTGTTGCGTTATTGTTCAAAATTCAAGTGTTATACCAAGTTTAACTTGTTATAACGAGTTCAAAATTCAATTTTATCATGTTATATGGCTTTATAACCTGAATGAAGTACCATCACCAGCCATCCGAATGGAGAACCACTGCCGCCGAAGACAAACCGCCGTTCAACGTGCCGAAGAAAGCCAAAGGATGAAGAGGCCCGAAGCCGAAGGAGGAAGAAGCCGAATGCGAACTGACGAAAGGCTCCAAAAACGCCGAATCTAACATAAAGTAAGTTTTTTGTCTGTTTCGAGATTTAATTTGGGTCGGGTTCACGATAAACGCACCTATTAAATTTCCCGAGTTGATTCGGGCAGAGTCAAAGCTTCTTTTTTAATTTTTATATGTTGTGGGATCTAATTCCACTTGTACCCCACTCATTGGACTCCGAAAGCAACTCACCTTGCGGAGTCCTGAGGCAATACAAATTCCATGAACAAAAATGTTTGAAGTACATTTCCATTTTGAGAATGGAAATTGAATTTCTCATTGTATGATGAAGTGGAGACTCTTAAAACAACATATGAAATATATCTATGTGAATGCTAATATGGCTACAGTGGTATACAATATTAGAAAGAATTGCCCTGTAAATCAATGTTTGACAAATAATGATCTTTGACGGTGGTATACAATATTAGAAAGAATTGCCCTAATGGATTGTAAATCAATGTTTGACAAATAATGATCTTTGACGGAATTAATTTTCATATGTAAAATTGTTTGTTACCATAGTTACTCCAAATCTTGCATGAGTTTATTTCTTTTACATTTTATTTTCTAAATAGAAAGCTAATTATAGCACTAAGCATACTCGTCGTCGTAAACCCCATATGCGATTGACTACACACCTGGAAATATATTTTTATAAGGAAATACCTCATATGATGTAAGAGTTTTCATTGCATTTTCAAGTGCGAAGTATAATTTTTAAAGACAAAATAAAAATTCACATCAAAATCTAAGTTATCAGTTCCAAAATAGAATTTACTTCGAAATCTAATTCTCCATTGCTTAAATAAGAACTGTGATAATGAAATTTAGATTTTGATATAAATTTTCATCTTGGAACTTATGAATTTTTATACTGGTTGTTGATATTATACTTCACACAGAAAAATATAATGAAAAATCTTACATCATATAAAATATTTTCTTCTAAGAACATTTTTTCAGGTGTGCAGTCAATTGCATAAGGTTCTGCGGTGACGAGAATGTTTAATTCGATGAATGGTTTTACAGTTGAAAATAAAGTACGAAACAAATATGCCCATGATAGGGTTGGAGTAGTTGCAAATGCAAACAATATTAGAAAGAGACAGCCTGAAGTCTAAATAACTGTTAGAATTACCTTTTTCTTAATACGAAACAACAAATACTGCTCAAAATTTGGCTGATTTTAATTTTGAATCAGATTTTTTTAGAGCCGACAACAACTAAGCACAAAACCATAACATTAACAGCTTATTGAGGCTGTAAAGGGCTGTTGGAGAGCAATAATCGGTAAAAAATTATCCATATTTTATCTCTAATCTTTTATCACCATAGCAACACCAACTCTTTCACGAGTATATTTCTTTCACATTTTCTCTACAAGCATAAAACCACTGATCAACCAAAGTGTTTTCGTCTCAACAACGTCTCTTTTGATATCACTTTTACTCCTCTAAACAAATTCTGAAAAGAAAGTATTTCATATAATGTAAGAGTTTTTATTTTTCCTCCGATGGGACATGAAATTTTCATTTTCAAAATAGAAATTAGATTTCTCATTGGAGGAATAAATGAACACTTTAGATCATATGAAATACTTCATTCTCAGAATCTGTTTTAAGGCATGTAAGCAATCTTGTCAAAAGTTGCAGATATGAGGATGTTTGGATTTATGATTGACTTTTCACTTAGAGACTAAATAAAAAACAAATATATCTGTGAGAGGGCTGGCGTAGCTGCAGTGACAATGTTCGACCATTTAATAATCTTCAACAGAGAGATGATGTAGGTTCCAAATAAATCTGATAAAAAATTTTAGCTTGTACCTTAGCAAGTTAATTTCAACTCAAGTTTCTTGTGCGAGTCAAACTTAGAATTAATTTCAAAGTGATTATCTTTTTTCAAACTAAATCATATTCTAGATTTGGCACGTACCTCAAAATTTAATAATTTCGGATTTGTAGGATTCATTAAAACCTATTCAAATTAAATCTGGCTTTCAACTAAATAGAGCGATTATTGCGTGCAGAGGGTGCACGTAGAGCTACGCGCGTCCTCCCATCACAGTCGCACATCACGGCTGTATGACAGTGGCACGCCTCCGCACCTAATAATTAGACCAACTGAATAACCCCTTAATTACATAATCTGAATTCAATATTTTGTCGTGACTCATAAAGATAACAAGATTCAAGACTCCCTACCCTTCAAAATCTTTTCTTTATATATCTCATCCGTACGTAATGGTGGACAGAATTTCACATTTGAACTGTATATCATAATTCTAAACGTGAAACACCAGAGCACAAGTCCCAGCACACAGTACGCCTCAGTCCACATGTAGGAACTGCCTACCTTCCTACTCCCTCCTCTCCCTCCTCTCCCTCCAACCA
>NW_018164785.1:36313-39329 GCF_001263595.1 Phalaenopsis equestris | reverse complement strand
CGAGCCATCGCCGACTCTGTCTGCAGCCCACCACGCCGCTCGCCAGAAAATGATTTGAATAATCCCAAACCCACGTTAAATCCAACAAGCCGATATGCAGATCACGTGGCAAGATCATATCACATGATGAATCCATTAATCAAAAGCTTGAAACAAATTATTTCAGTCCATGAGACCAACACATCTTCTTTCTCCGCAGTCAAAGATGCCCTGTTCTCAAACTATTCTAAAATTCTGGCCGTTAAACTATATATAAAATCATATAGATAACATGTGAAAGAAGCAGCTCAAAAAATACGTCTTTTTTAAATGAGAAAGTTTTTACAGCGAGTTGCCACCGCAGCTCTTCTTCTTCCATTAATGGTGGTTATGCTATTGGTTCGGAGAGAACAGAACAGTTACAGAGTTGAAGGTAGGAAGCTTCTGGTCATGGAGATTCCTTCACGGGAAGTGAGTTTTATCTCCTCTCATTCAGAAAAGGATGGGAAGGTGAAGCACAGGAGGCAGGCAGGAGTAAGCTTTCGGTCGATTCCGCCATCAAACTCCAACCCCATACAGAACAAGTAAGATTTATAATTGATTAAAAGTATAAATTCATCCTTTATTTGCATTGTCCAATCCATAGCACAACCAGAAAATATCACATCCAAATAATCAGATGTGCACACGACAACATGAATCGCACTGCACATTGTGTATAATGACATGTTATGATCTACGCCGTCCGAACATTTATTGTCACGTCTACATGACAGATGTACTATTTTTTCATACTAGAATATTTTTCTTTTTTTTGAGCATTTTTTAAAAAAAATATGATTTACATTTTGCAATGTGTAGCTGCTGCACTGCTTTGAAATAGTGTTACCGTAAACTTGCAGGTCGCGGCCACACATTGGAGGCACAGGGAAAAAGCTTGGGTGAGAGGGATCTGAACTGAAGAGTTCAAAAAGTTGGCCTAGCTCGTCGGTGTTCTCTTTATGCCTGTTCTTTAGGGAAAATATTTGCGTACATAAGACGAATGCAGTGATACATACGTCCAGGGGTTATTCAAGAGGTACAAGAGGGTTATATCGGAGTTATACTCCTCTGTAACCCCTCATGTAACAACTTATATGTAAGCTATCTGAACTTACAAATAAGTTTCGCGTTTTTGTTTTCACATATCTGTAGGTTACATGTAGGTTACAAGGGAATTACACGGAGGTTACAGGGGGTATAACTCGAATATAACTTCCTTGTACCCCCTGAATAACCCCTGACGTACGCAGCGCTGCGTACATCTTATGTACGCAAATATTTTCCGTTCTTTAGGGTTGAAAGATATATATATATATATACTATGGATAAGAAAAATCATGTACATTCTTTATTTGCTCACTTCAACAAAGCAAGTTATGAAAATGGAGTGTCCGCTTGAAAATTTATGTTTGAATTATGAGATATTTGTCTTTACTTGTTGATGAAGATATACAAAGCCACAAGTAGCAATTGCTCTCATCATTCTACAAGTAGTGATATCTCATAGATTCAAAATAGGATAAAAAAATAGTATATTTTATCTATGAGTCAACCAATAAATCAAAATTCAAAGATATTGTACCAAATACATGCATGCAATCATGATGGTTTCTTATAAATGCTTACAAAAGTTTTAAATAGTTTCAAGAGAATTATGTTCCCAACACTTCAAAAATGAATTTGAAATCCTGCGTTTGAAGGTGTTTGAAAGCTTGTTAGACTCTTTCATTATAGTCTTAAATCATCAAATAAGCAAAGAAAAATGGATGGGAATTATGACATGCAACTTAGTGGGAGACAATGTTATATATATGATTATTTGATGTAATTGTTTATTACATTGATATGACTATTGAAGTTTCTAAAGAATTAGAGATCAAGCTGATCAATGCGCTTGTGGGTTCGTTGCAAGATTATGAATAAAACTTAACAAATAGATATGTATATGTTTAATTTAAGAAAAATTCTTCAAATAAAAATTTTATGGGCTGACAAAAAATGCTCTAAAAATAAGTTTGTGGTCGAGGGATACAATTATGATGAAAGAAATCATATTTTTGGCAGATGAAGTAAACAAGGAGGGAATCAAAGGTATGATACATCATAAGCAAAAAAAAAAAAAAAAAAAAAAAAAAAAAAAAAAAAAAAAAAAAAAAAAAAAAAAAAAAAAAAGATTATTATGGATTATATCATCTAATCAAATTAAAAGAAATATAAATTCTACAAATAATAAAGAAGAAAATTATATTCTCATATTAGGATAAAAAATAGAAGAAATCAACAAGCAATCTCATGTTTGTATATAATAGAGTTTTGTGGAGCTTTTATGATATATATGTATATATATATATTACCATCACTTAGTATTATCTTTATTCACAAGAAAAAAACTTAATTATTTAAAAAGTTGAAGTTAAAGATTAAAAAATATGAAAAATTTAATTTGAGGATTGAAAATAATGGGACATAATTATAAAATCCATTTTAAAAATGAATAGAAATTAGCCGGGGCCGCCAAATATCTTAAAAAATTAATATTTGTATTAATTTTTAAAAAAATAAACTATTTAAATATCTTAAAAATTATAGTAAATTTTAAAAATATTCTTATTATTTTTTTAAGGCATTTGTGCATGTACATTTTCTTACCCCTATAAAATAATAAAAAAAATAAATGCATTTATAATAATTTTTAAAATATTTATATACAACGTGAGGATTTGCAACGAAAATTTAAAAGGGGCATTTACATACATACCGCCCAATTTCAAAGTATTTATATATCTACTAACTACACTTTACTTTTTACACTTTTACCTGCCAAATCCTTCATACCACCAAAAAATTTTGACACATTTTACACTCTTATGTACAACTAAGTAGGGCTGTCAAAACGGCTTGTTGTTCGCGAACAACTCGTGTTCGGCTCGCTAGGAAGCTCGTGTTCGGCCATTTTGGCTCGAAATACTACTAATCAATTATATATATATATATA
>NW_018164785.1:10791-36295 GCF_001263595.1 Phalaenopsis equestris | reverse complement strand
TATATATATATAAAATTAATTATAAGTATTAATTAAGAAAATAGAATAAAAATTATTAAATTAGATTCAAATGATGTTTTAATATAAATAATAATTTTTAAATCTCGACCCAATCAAACATCTTATGGGTACTTGATTAGGGTTGTCAAAACAATTCTTTGTTCGTGAATGGCTCGTGCTAAGCAAATGAATAGCTCGTGTTCGGCTCATTGAGCTCGAAATATAAAAGAGCCGAACACGAACTGAGCCTGAGCTTGCTCGGGTTCGGCTCGTTTACACTCCTACAACTAAGATGACATATATGTAAAAATTTAAATTTAAATGTTAGATTTGTAAATACATAGAAATTAAGTGATATGTATGAAAATCTCCGGTTTTTTAAAAACATTGAAGAAGATATGTTCAAAGATGTAGAAATGAACGCATTTTGTATACTATGCGTCGCGGCTTTCTTCATTATTCGACCTCCCCTGTTTTTTGCGACTATGGTGGAAGTTTGCTGCTTCAGCTCTTCTCGTACCGGAGTGAGCTTTGGTAGGTATGCAATGTAGCCGTCAACTTGCCTTTTTAGCCAATTACTGAACATTCTTCTCCGGCGGAACGAGTTATGATGAAACTAATTCACCCGATCACCTGAAACTTTTGGGTCCTTTTTCTTTGTTGACGTTTTAATTCGTGTCGCTTGCATCGCATTTGATCAGCTTGTTTCATTGTTTAGATAATGACGATATACCTGCACCTTGAATCTCAGTAGTTAAATTTTCAGTGAGAGTTAGGGTTCAATCTCTTTCAATCCTTCCCCAAAACCTCAAGAAACATAATGTGTTCAAGAAATGAGGAAAATTGTCAGGTTTTCTTATATCGCGTACTTATCCATTTGGTAATATCCTTCTGATTGATGATTTATGTTCATGCTTGGTTCTCGAATCCGCATACTGAATTGGGAGATTCTTAACAAGTTTGTGACCTGATAATTATCTTTTTTGCTAAGCTTTTGGTTTAATGTGCTTGATAAAGGTGAGGCAGCGAAGTGGAAGAAATGAGGTGGTTTTGTTTTTAGAATAGTTAACGAACAGAGGAGTGATTTTTGGTTTGATATTTGATTTTAACGAAAAGAAGCATTTTAATATTGGATTGAATCCACCAAAAATGAAGCCGATGGAGGAACCACAAACAGAAAAGACTTTGAAGTTTAAAGTGCTGAACATAGGTTTCATCCTTTAGCCAGGGGGGAATCCAACTTCTACTTTAATGTAAACCTGTTATTCTGCTCACTGCTGCACCTTCATCTTGCTCTTCTTTATTATTTTTTATTGTCTTTTTTGTTCTTTCCTAGTATTGTACCACATGGATGAGATCATGAACTCCTCCATCATTTTTTATCCAATGCCCAGGCCTCTTGTAAAGTATATTTTGTTTGACTTAACCATATAATTAATCTGAAATAATATTTTCCTAATTTTTTTTTTCCTACAGTCTTATTTATGACACCCTTAAGTTTTCTTATGTGTTTTAACTACGGAATCTCAAGCCTTGTTATCAATTTGGAGGATTATATCAAGTAGCCTAACATTTTTATATTGCTTGTTAAATAACTACAAAAATGAAAACCTTTAAAGAATTCTATATTGCTAATGTGAAGCTTAGCATTAGTTTTTGAGCTCCTAAAATTTCTTCTTAGAGTGATAGATTTCAAATTGAAGGAGTTCTTATGGCTATTGTTTGTGGCTTAGAGCTCATGCCTATTGCTAGTACTTCTTACTAGATTTAACATTTCAATTTGTTCAAGCAAATCATTTGAGCATTCAATTTGAGATATAAAGGCACTCCTTCTCTTATTGCTTCTTTTGAAGCCCCCAAAAGAAGTTGAATTTTTCCAACATACTCATTTTAAATTATTTACTCATCATTAATAAGAGTTCATGATGATGATTTATTTGAGTTTCCAAATAAAATATCATCTACATAAATATGAATTGTTATATTATAAACTCCTATTTTTTTTAAGTAGATGGTGATGTTGACCTAGGAAGACTTGGATTTAAAAATGATCTTAATTTATTAGAACTAAATGAAAATATGACACTGCATAGGATGCAATGGAGAAAAAGGGTCATGTAGCCGGCTCCAAAGTGGGATTAAGGCTTTGTTGTTGTTGTTGTATTATGGTGTTGTCTACTCTTTCTTTATTAAAATTTTTTATCAAAAAAAAAATTATGCCTATCATACCTGGCTCTAGGAGCTTGTTTCAATCCATATAAAATTTTCTTTAATTTAAAACATAGTTTGAGTGATCAATATCTTCAATTCTCAGAGGTTGTTCTACAAAAAATATTATGATCTATAAAACATTTTAAAATCCATATTTTACGTCTAATTGAAAAAGTTTAAAGTCCTTTTGAAATGCAAATTTAGGAGTAACATAGAAGCTTCAAGTCTTGTTACTGATGGAAAAGATTCTTCAAAATCTATCAATTCTATTTGGTCACATAAGACATTGAGTTTATTCTTATAGACCAATTTGGTTCTAATTACATTATGATTTTTGGGTCTTGAGACTAATTTCGAAATATTATTTCTTTTTAATTAATTTAATTCATCTTGTATGGCTATGGCAAAAAAATCATCATTAAGTATCTCATCAATATTTTTTGGTTTTATTTCAACAAGAAATGCACGGTGATTAATTTCATTTATAATTTTACTTTTGTGCCAATGCCTTGAGCAAGATCTCCTATGATTAATTCTTTGCATACTTCCATTCTTTAAGGAGATCTGAACTTTTAATTTTCTTATCATTCGGATCATTTTAGTTAATTTTTTTAATCATATCATTTTCATCATCATCAACATCAACATCAACTTCTTTTTTATTGCATTCAGGTTTAGTTTAAAATCAATGTGTATTGATTCTTCTACAATCATAATTCACTTGTTAACTATTCTTTACACTTTACTCTGAGATGAATATCCAAGGAAGTTTGCATCATCATTTTTTTCTTTCAAATTTTCCTAACTGATTTTTTTCCATTAATTAATCCATAATAAGGACAACCGGAAACATGAAAATATGAAATTTTGAGTTTCTTTCCTCTAAAGTCATATAGAGTTTTCTTTAATATATATGTTAAATTTACCATGTTGATGACATAGTATATTGTGTTGATTGTATACTACCAAATATTTTTGTCAATTAGATTTATTTAACATAGTTCTAGCCATGCCAACTAAAATTTTTCTCGTTCTCTTTCTATTTTGTTGTAGAGTTCTTAGTGTTGAAAAATTATGTTTAATTCCTTGTTGTTTATATATATACATTCTTATCTACATAGTGGTGAACCTTTTTTTTGTTACGTATGAAATCATTTTAATAAGTCTTTTATTACATGCTTGCATTATTCTTTCTTTTTTTTTAAATTTTTTGACAACATTAAATTTTTATGTTGGTTTAAATGCTGATTATTTTTTGTACATTATTCTCGTAATCTAATTTGTTATAATACCATGTTAGTTAGTATGGCCTTTTTTATTGTAGTGCTGAGATTTTTTATGATTAATGCTTTCTTCTTAGCTCCATGTACTACCTAATTAGTGTTGATTGCATCATTTATAAAGTTGTTTTTACTTTCGACTACTTCTACCATTTAGCTATTATGATGATGTATCTTTTATCTAATATTTTTTTCATATGTGTAATTAGGGTAGCATAAGATTTGGTTTTAAGCTAATTGGACCCCGCATCAAAATCAACTCAAATCATTTGATCTAATCATGAGCTAGTCAATTCTAGTTAAAACTTGGCTCAAATTGATGTCGATTATATCTAAATTCAATCTAGACACAACTTGTTAAAAATAATTTGAGTTTCATTTAAATGAAAAATCAATCTAATCTCAATTAGTTTTTAATATTTTAGGAAAAAATCTTAGTTAAGTATAGACAGCTACACTCATACATATACGGTAATGTTATCTCTCTCTCTCTCTCTCACACACACACACACATATATATAGATTGTTTTAGTTTTAGTTTTGAGTGAAGATCCAACATGCAGACATATAAAAGTTGATTGTATAAAACACCAATTTTTTTGCATGAAAAATTAGAAAATGGAAAAATGCATTGGGTATGGCCCAATTCAAATGATTGCACTAGATTTTGTTGTTAGTGACAATGATATCTTCCAATAATTATTGAAGATATTGATAGAATATATCAGACATGGTCTATGGATGAATTTCACGATGAAAATTGGAGGAGCCTTAAGTCATTGTCAAAGGACTTTTATGGTATATGTTTAATCAATCTTCTTTGAGGAGAAGAGAATACAAACCTAGAAATCTAATATAAATCTTGGTGTTGACATTAAGAGTCGGAGTTGGTGTCAATAGTATGCATCAATTTTTTTTGTGATAATGTGCATGAATGTTATTGTCAATAGTGAGTGATGATTTTCACGAGCGTCATTGTATGTGTTGATGGCATGCTTCAATCTTACTTTTGATGTTGTTCATTGAAGTTGGTGGGCAGGGGCAAAAAAAGTCTTCGAGCATTGTCTTTTTTTTTTTTTAATACAATAGATTGATCTTATAAGCATTTATCAATCTTTTAGATAACAATATACATTATTTTTTTTTGTGAGAATGAATGATAAAGCCGGCGAGTAACAATATTTATGTCAACTTCATGCATTGGCCTTATAGGTAATGACGTGGACCAATTTTGTTGGCAACTACATGAAGCTAAGTCAGTGAGCGCCAACATTTATGTCGATGACATGCATCCATATAAGCAATGATGCGAGACGATATTTTCTGTGATGGCATACAATAAAGTTAGAAGAGAGTGATAGTTATGTAACAAAAAATAGGAGATTATCGCCAAATAGTGACGGTCAAGAGAGTATAGTGAAGCAACGTTGGACTGAAGATCGTAGTTGAACAACATTGACCTGTTTATTATAGTTAGATGATGGTGTTCAATGGACTATAGTCACGTGACAGTGGTCAATGATGGTGGTTAAAAGACATTAATCAAGCGAAAATCATGAAGAAATTATACTCAAGCGATATTGGTCGCAAGATCATTGTCTAGAAACGATATTTAGGAGACTATAATCAGACAAAGGAGGTCAAAGACTGTAATCGAGCAATTAAAGTTGTTGGTTGTGATTATTGGCATTACACATCTGATGGAGCTTTAGTGTTCTAGCTCTCTAATTCTAATTCAAGATCTTTGCCCACCTTAATGTGAAGAACTTGGATATAGTTCTCTTTGACACTATTTTAGTAATTTTATCCAAACTACCAAAAACACTCTATCGAACCACCTGTAATAACATTATCTATCATCTTTTAAGTATTTAAGTGCATTATTGACCTTGAGATTGAGTGATATTGAGCTTGTTTGATTCCTCTAATTGAGACACTCATATTGGTTTCTTTTTCGCATTTGTTTATCATTTAACCCTTAATTTTGATAAATTCATAATCAAGCTAGAGCCTTGATTAGACAACAATAACACTAAAAGTTATCTAACCGAGTCCAATTAAAGCTCAAATCAAATATTTGAACTATGTTGGAAACTTAGGGTCATTAATTGAAGGATCAATCGTGCAAATCATTTTGGTTAATGTTTGGCTCGCTAACCACAAGGTCTAGAGTTTAAGGTATAGTATAAACGGGTGTGTATGTGATTTTAATATGTGGAAAAGATATGTGCGATTCAGAGTTCGTTTGATCATTCAACTAATTTCACAAGGTTTATAACTACACTTAAAATACTTGATTTTGACTCATTTGAATCAAATCCCTTTTAATATCATTAGGTTCATTTCGCTAAAATGTTTAGTTCACATATTTGCTGAAATTTGGTTGATCATGAATTTAATCCCTTAAGCTTTCAACTCAAATATTGCATCAAGATTCATGCTTAATTGATTGATTTTGTTGTGTCATGTATGTGTGTGTGTCTATATATATATATATATATAGACAGAAACACACCACATACACAAATTTATACATACTATTTATATTTTGACATGATCTCAAGTTGGCTCTATCAAATTGAAGCCTGCTAAAATTTACTCGAAGAGCAAACCGAGCCAAAAATTGAGCTTCTGTCTGAACTCAAATCGTTAAATTCAAACTAGTTTTGAGCCAAAAACTAATTCAATCTTTGAAAGATTTTGATATTCGAACTAAAATTCTAGCCCTATCTGTGATAGACTTGGGATGTGAGTTTAACTGTAATTAAACATATTAAAACTAAGGACTGCCCTTTTTTGATATATACACTCCATAATTTTTATGCTAATGTGACATCTTCTAAAATTACTGTGGATTTCAGTTTGCAGTATAACTTACAGGAACTAAACCATTACTTTGTTTGCAAGTCAGCTCCTACATTTTCTAACCAGGCTACTACTCCACTGATAGTGGGCCTCTTGAGTGGATTTTCATTAACACACATGCAAGCTATATCCAAAACCTTCAGCATTTGCTTATCAAACCCCTTTCCTTTTAGCTGGAGATCAAAAACCTGATCCTGCTTCCCTTGAGATCTCATTTTTCTCACCCAAACCACAAGTTCTGCAAACTCCTTGGGCTTGAAAAGCTCAACTGGACGCCTTCCAGTGAGAAGCTCTAAAAGCACAACACCGAAGCTGTAGATGTCCCCTCTCAACGTGGCAACCCATGTTTGTCCATACTCTGGGGGAATGTAGCCTAAGGTACCAACTAGCTCGGTCGTCACATGTGTGTTGTATGGAAGGATCAAGCGTGATAAGCCAAAATCTGCAACATGTGCCTCAAAGTGTTCATCAAGAAGAATATTACTGGACTTGATATCTCTATGAACAATATGTGGTTGGCAGATCTCATGGATGTAGCGCAGGCCTTGGCTTGTTCCCTGTGCAATTTTTAGCCTTGTAGGCCAATCTAGCATTAAAGTGCCATTTACCATCTCATGTAGCCAGTAATCTAAGCTGCCATTCTCCATGTATGAATAGATAAGTAGCCATGAGCTTCCATGCATACAGTAACCTTGCAGGGACACCAGGTTTTTGTGTTGGGCCCTGGAAAGAGCGTCTACCTCTGCTCTGAATTCCCTTTCCATGAGGCACATGTCACTGGACAATTTCTTGATTGCGAGCTTGGAGCCATCTGCCACTGTGGCCTTGTAAACCATCCCAAATCCCCCTGAACCAATTATGTTTTCCTGGTCGAAATTATTTGTAGCCTTCAAGATGTCAGACATAGAAAGGTTGTTCTTGGCTGAGTCTACTGGATTTGGCATCATGACCAAGACGGAGTCATCAGATGGAAGGCTGGATAATGAGCTTACAGATGTTGCAATAAATTTTACCTTATTAGTACGAGCATACTTTCTTTTCTGTGCATTTATTATGTACAGTATGGTGAAAGCAGACATGATTAGGATGAAAGCCCCACCAAAACAGATGGCAAATGTCATACCAATGAGGAGTTTTTTGCTCATATGTTTTGTTGGAGAATCATCATTTCCTGAATGGTTGGAGCAATGATTGAGGAGAATTGCTCCACACAGTCTAGGATTTCCTTCATAGCTGGAGAGTGGAAATAAATCAAACTGACCGCCAGATGGTATTGGCCCCTCTAAATTATTGTTGGACACATTGAATGACGCCAGGAAGTGTAGGCTGTTCAGCTTGGAAGGAATCTCTCCATTGAGTTGGTTTGTGGAGAGGTCCAGTTTTTCTAAGTTGGTGAGGTTGCAAATTTCCACTGGGATGTTTCCGGAGAAATTGTTGTGGCTAAGGTCAAGCACATGAAGATTTTTCAGCTGACCAATTTGTGGGAGTATCAAGCCGTGGAGAGTATTGTTTTGAAGATATATTGCTGGCGGAAGCTCTGCCAACTGATTGTACTGCAAACCTGATCCATTAGCAGGTTTGATAAAGACTGGAAACTGTAGAATACCTTGATTTATTCGGGATTCAAATTGATCCATCGTCAATGCATGAAGTCCTGTAAGTTCTGGTGGGATCTCTCCAGAGAGAAGGTTCCCTGATAGATCTAGATAGAAGAGGTAAGGCAAGGAGCCCAACCAGGCGGGAACTGGACCTGTGAGCTGATTTCCTGATAAATCCAGCGCCAAGAGGTTGCTGAGGTTGGATAACCAGAGAGGAACTTGGCCAGTCAGCTGGCAGCCACCCAGACCCAGGACTTGAAGATTCTGAAAGTACCTGCCCGCCCATTCTGTATTTGTAGGTATGGCTTCTCTAACGAAGTTCTTTGAGAGGATTATGGCTGTAAGGTTCTTGCAATCTTTAAGTATCTGGAGCGCAGTTGTGATGTTTCTGAGCCCATCACCAGAAAGTGAAAGGTAGGTTAGGGCTTGCATATTCACCATTGCTGGATCTATCTCTCCTCTCAGCGAATTCTTAGCCAGACGTAGTGCTTTAAGAGATTTCAATGAGAACAAGCTTGTTGGTATATCTCCTGTGAACTCATTATTCCCTAAATCAAGCATGTTAAGATTGGAGAGACCAGAAAAGTTAACTGCAGCCAATTCACCACTGAGATTGTTAAACCTGAGATTCAGAATCTTGAGGTTGGTGCAGCTGGCTAATTCTGGAGGCAGCGCTCCGCTTAGTTGATTCCCATATAAGACAATCTGCTCCAAAGATGTCATCTGACTGATTGAGGCTGGAAGCTTTCCACTTAGCTGATTACAGCTAAGGTCAAAGAATTCCAGATTTACGAGTTTGGTAATAAGTTTGCCATCAATATTCCCCGAGAGTTGGTTGAAAGGTAACGAAAGGCGTTGCATAGAGGTCATATCGAACAAATCCTGCGGAATTGGCCCTGAAAGATTATTGTTGCCTGCTTGAAGTTCTGTCAGCAGCAAACAACTGCCTAATCCTGTGGGAATCTCAAGACTGAATTGGTTGTGAGACAAGTCCATTGATCTGAGAACAGGAGATAGACTACAGATATAGGATGGAAATAAGCCATAAAAGTTGTTATTGCTAACGTTTACTGCAGCAAGAGATTCAGCAAGACTTCCCAGAGAAGGGAAAGGGCCAGTGAAAGAGTTGCTTGACAGGTTAAAAACCTGCAAGGAGAATTTGTTTCCCATAGGTGATATTGATAATTGACCGGAGAGACGGTTGAAGCTGACATCCAAGATGATGAGGCTTGGTGATGACAGAATTTCAGTAGGCAGGTTGCCTGTGAGCCGATTATACGAGACATTTAGCTTAGTGAGATGAGGCAAACCTGCAAGAGAACTGGAGAGGCTTCCTCCAAGGCCTTCGAGTGGTAAAGAAACTTCAGTAACCAATCCGTTTTGATCACATGAGATTCCTTCCCATTCACAACAGTCTTTACTTGTAACCCAAGAGCTGAGACTACTGTTATTGAAGCTAAAGGTAAGTTTTGATTGAAATTGTAGTAGAGAGTCCCTCTCTGATGGCGAGCAGCCATTATGGGGAATAGGAAGTAATAGGAGAATGATAAGGATAAGGTGGGAGAGAAAGAAGACATAGAAGCTGCTCCTCCTGCTGTTTAAGTTCTGCAGATTAGTAACCAAGATCATGATTTGTTATGCAGATAAAGATAATAGTACGAAGAAGGTATCCTCTCCCTCTCCTTCTCTCTTCTTCGGGTGCTTAAGATGGCGTGTAATTGCTGCTTTGTCTCTCCTACCGTTCTTTGTTGAAGGAAAGGAAGAAGGGAGCCATGCGTTGACATATTGAGAAAGGTTGAGGGAGAATGACTACAATATGAACAGAATTAGTAGGATAATGTATTTATTTCGTCAGCAATTGAGGATTTATATTTGTTGATGAACCTACTCATTGAAGAATATCAGAGCAATTATCCTTGTTGATCAAGGCTTCGTAGACTTTTTTTTTTCCTTGTTTTGTGATTTCTGATTTGATTTCTTTTCGTTGTGTGTTGGCAGCTTGAAAGGAGATCGTGAAGTCTGAAAGCGAGAGGAGTTGAGTTGAAGAAGGTGAAGAGGCCTATGCTGGGACGCAACAGCTGGAGGATCAGTTGTGCTAGTCTCTCTCAGGTGAGCGCTCCATGGTAGGTGAAATTCTTAAAACAATCTTTTTTAACAATTATGTTTATAACAACTCGCTGAATTGATAGCATCTAGGGCGACTTGGGCTATTTTAATTTTTTTATTTTTGGGTAATTTTTTGTCAAAGAAATTATTTTATATGTTTGTTTAAAAAGATTTGACTCGTTTGGATGCAGGAATTATGCTAAAATTAAAAAAAAAAGTGAAATAGCCGGAAATTTACATTACATATCACCTAATTCTTATTCATTTCTATTGGTAAAAAGGCAATATTGAAGAATTCTACGGGTTTATTTGTAAAATATTGTAATAACATCTTTAAGCCCATGTTATGAATGTACATATTTACATTACATATCACCTAATTCTTATTCATTTCAATTGGTAAAAAGGCAATATTGAAGAATTCTACCGGTTTATTTGTAAAATATTGTAATAACATGTTTAAGCCTATGTTATGAATGTACAGATTTGACTTTGAGAGCAATTTTTCAATTTGGTATTAGAGTTTTTGCTATTTGCTGCTCTATTTCTCTTCCTTCAGCGTAGTCCCCGTGGAGCAGTGGGCGAACTGCTCGATTTTTTGAGAGCAATTTTTCAATTTGGTATTAGAGTTTTAGTTGTTTGCTGCTCGATTTCTCTTCCTTCGGCGTAGTCCCCGTGGAGCAGCGGGCGGACTGCTCGATTTGTTCGAGATTGGCGTATAGATACCCGGATCAACGTAAAGTGACCCAAAAGTCTCAGTTTTCCTGGTATACGGTCGTGATTGACATACAAATGTCTGGATCAGCATAAAGAGACCTGAAACTCCCAGTTTTTCGCTTTGATCCTTCAAAGCAATTGCGGTTAGAGCTAACAGAGGCTTCATACGCAGGGAGGCGGGAGCTGCTTTGGTGGTCTTTCGTACACAATCCCATCGTTGCCTTCTAGGGGGCTTTAGCTGTGAGAGATGATGTGGAATTGTGACACAAGGAAGTAGGGCTTGTGCGATATTGCGTGCAGCTTGGGAGTGAGGAAGGCAGCGGAGTAGAGCTTTCGTTTCTGGTGTTCCACTCGACTACAAGGAAGCAAAGGATCGAAGCTATTGCAATTTTGCGTGCAAGATAGAGAGGTTGCGGCTCTGTGCAAGCTAAGGCAAAGCAGATCGCATGAACTTGCAAGAAGGAAGAGTGATCAAGACTTGCATTCTTGTGGTTGAGGATGTTAGGAGACGGAGATAGTGTAGGAGTTAAAAGATTGGAACTTCCAAGGAAGATAGATCCTGAATTACTGAAGGTCTTGGTCAGACTCATACAGAGAAATAGTGTCTCGATGAGAGCCGCTACCTCAATAGGTACTCCAACATAGGTGATGCTAGATCTCCGGATGCTAGATCTCTCTCATGTGGATTTGAAACTTGATGGACCAACCAAATATCTGAGTTAGTTAAGTGGATCAAGGTGAATTACTGAAGGTCTTGGTCAGACTCATACAGAGAGATAGTGTCTCGATGAGAGCCGCTACCTCAACTGGTACTCCAACATAGGCGATGCTAGATCTCTCTCATGTGGATTTGAAACTTGATGGACCAACCAAATATCTGAGTTAGTTAAGTGGATCAAGGTTGCCCTAGTAAGGAAAAGACTATAGGCATATCTGACGAGGGTCGAGCCAAAGAGTGACAGTGTTGAGAGGGATGAGTGGAGAACCGCACATGCCTTGCTTTACACCTGGTTACTCAACTCGATGGTTTTATTGCTTGCCTCATCAGTAGATGACATTCAAAAGGTGTCTGACATCTGAGCGAAGCAGAAGAAGATCTATGCTAGAGCTAAGAACTACATGAGGGAGTTTCAGATTCTGTGTGAGATAGAGAAAGTGGTTTAGGGTGATAGATTGATTCATAAGTACTTCATAGTGCTAGAGTGGTTGTGGGCAGATCTTGATCACTTATTACCGATGTCGAGCTGTGGCAATCCGAAGTGCAAAAAAGGGGAGATTTTTACATAGATGAGAACTATGCAATTTATGGACCATCTAAACCCGATCTTTGATTAGAGGAGATCAAACATTTTTGCTCGAGAGACGATCCCCTTTATTGGATGAGGTCATTGCTACGATGATACGGGAGGAGAGTCGCGTGAGGCCACACTCTGAGCTGAGTGGACTTCCGGGTGTGCGATCAACTTTAATTGACTTGAGCTCAAGTATGATAGGTGTTCATGGATAGGCTCGCAAGTGCTACAGTTGTGGTGAAGTTGAGCATTTGAGCAAGATTTGTCGTAGAGAGACAAGTGAATGAATAAGGTGGAGGCTGTGGTCATAGTTGTCGTGGTCGAAAAGGTGGAAAAGGGGTTACTAGGAAAATATGATAGTAACAAAGGACGGAGAGACATGTGTAATGTTTACCAATGATGATTATGAGTGTCTGAAGTTATTAAAGATGAAACAAAAAGCAGTAGGGGATGAGGCTGAGGAGGATTCCAATCAGTCGTCATCAATATTAAACATGGTCACTTATGCTTACTCTGACAAAGGTGTCTGTGATACACATGATCTTTCCTCTATTACCATCAGAGGATCATCAAAATGAATGGTAGATTGTTGTGCATTTAGACATGTGACAGGTGTTATTAGAGAGTTTTCTTTCTATAGTCCCCTAACAACTAGAGAGTATCCAAACTGTTGATGATACAATACAACATGTAGCTAGTAAGAGTACAGTAAGGATATCAATTATATGACTTTGTCCAATATTTTGCATGCTCTTTTTCCAATGAATTTTTTATTCATTAGTGTTAATATTTTTCAACTAAAATGTTGTTCTTTTTACATTCATAAGGTGATCTTCTGACACATGAAAAATGTGCTAATTTTTATATACATTTTTTGCTCATTTTTAATGAAATTGCACTTGAAAGGAAGATATTTTGCATGTTTTTAGTTTCAGACACAAAAGATAAAATTTTAGAGAAAAAGGAGAAAAGACAGAGCAAAATGGGGTCAAATGGAGCATAAAGTGAACTGACGCCTAGGTGTCAGACCCTATATGTGGAAACAGAGAGCCCGACGCCATGTTGTAAAGATCTGATGCTTAAGCGCCAGATAGTCATATAGACTTCTAGAAGGCTGGCGCTTAGGCGCCACAGTTAGGCTCTTAGGCGCCAGAATCACTTTTCTTCTAAATACATTGAATTTGGACGGATTTTAAAGGACATCTGAAGTGACTCTTGGGGATTTCAAGGCTTATTTAAAAGGGGACCTGACACTTGGGGATTTTGAGAGTTATAAAAGGACTCAAGAGAGGCCAAAAAGGAGGGTGTCATGGTTATGGTAATGGTCGTGGTGTGTCGGGCTCTTGGTGAGTTGTAAGAGTCTTTGGGTGTGTGTGTGCGTCTCTTGGAGTGAAATTGTAAGGAGAGTTGAGAATTCATCAAAGGAACTCCAGAGAATTTTCTTGGGGAGAAGTTTAAGATAAGTACTTTGTTTTTTTTGTTTGAGTTATGTTTTACTAAATAAACTTCAATTTTAATATAAATCATGTTTTGTTGTGTTATTCCCATGAAATATGAGTAGTTTTTTTTTATCTTTCTCATTGCAATAAGAAATAATCATGTGTCGGATTATAATTATTTAAGATTTCTCTTCTGTCATATTTGTGATGATTCATTACTTCGTACTTAATTTACATATTTAATTTGACCAGTTGATATGTTAATAATTGTTGTGAATCCATAATGACCCGAGAAGGCTATGTGTTCCTCAACTAGTAAGAGTCACATTAATCTAGTGGGTGATAATGTAGTCCATAGGCTAGTGCAAATAAATATGAAGATATTTCATGAGTGTAAATTAGTGATTTTAGGGTGACAAGCTAGAACTTTAACCAATTTGATCTTGAGTTTGGAACTTAAGGCTAGGTTAGTCTAAAAATTGTGGGCACAGTGGGTAATCTAAAGTGGCAGACTACAACCTAGTGGGTGATAAGGTAGTCCATATGTTAGTGCAAATAGATAGGAAGATAAGTTTTGATCAGTGTAAATTGATAATTTTAGGGTGGCAGACTAGAACCTTAACTAATTTGATCTAGAGTTTGAAACTTAAGGCTAGGTTAATCCAAAAATTGTGGGCACAGTGGATAATCTAGAATGACAAAATACAACCTACCCAGCATAACCAAGGATTTAGGAACTAATTCTAGGTTAACCAATATTCTTTATGCGCTCCGAAGTGGGTAAAGAATAGCTGACTTATATTTGTCACAAAACTACATTTAAACATTTTAACATTTGATTCCTACAATGATTATGATCTCATTGCAAGGGGAAATACTTTCATATAATTTGAACTCTTCTACGGAAAGTTAGTTTAGAAACACTTAGCATTTTCTTTAAGTTTTGAAACTGAATTAGTAGGTATTAGTTACTTCTTTTTACACATAAACTTGCGACCTTATTTTCTAGATAATTGTCTGGAGTTTAAGTAAAATTTTACTAAGTCTATAAAATGGGTTTTCACCTTCCCTGTGGGATCGATACCGGGGTTTTAAAATAAAATTTTATATTAATTGAACGATATGTGCACTTACGTTTCAATCTTAGTGAAGCTTTGAAATAAAAAATTAGAAAATATAATACCTACATCACTAAAAGTAGTAGCTATGAAAACATAAATTTATATTATCAGCACGGAAAGGGCGGTATGGTGGTTCATAAAGATGATATACACGAAGGATTGAAATTAAAGATGATATACACGAAGCAAATACATAAAAGGTGGTTCATCCTCTAAGAGAAAGGGGCGAGCCAGACACTTGAGACTGGAACGTGGCATAATGGACTTTAGTACTCGGACCGAGAGGTGATGGACGCAACTTTGACATTCGTGGCAAAGAGTGTTAGGGTAGGAAAATCTAGGTGGAGTGTAAAGGACATATTGTTGCTACATCACTGACGCGGGAAACACTCTTGTTTTAGTTTATTTAATTTTATCTTTCTTTTTATGAAAAGGTAAATAAACAAATGTTTATTTGTGATGCTTGTGAGTTTGACAAACTTACTAAGAGATTTTATACCAGTTATGGGAATAAGAGTTCTGGTGTTTTTGACTTTATACATTTTGATGTTTGGGGACTTTGTTCTATTCTACAAGTTTTATGAATAATTATCAATATTTTGTGATCTTTATTGATTTTTTTATCTCGTGTTATTTAGTTATATTTGATGAAAAGTAAGGGTGATGTGTTTGCTTGTTTTAAAGACTTTCACAAGGCAATCCATACTCAATATGGTGCAATAATGAAGGTATTGATGACATTTGGGGAATATTTTTCAGCTTAATGGATATAGCATTAAACAATATGTCCATATACACCAATACGAAATAGAGTAGTGGAGAGGAAGAATAAACACCTTCTAGCGGTAGACTAAAACATGATAATCACAATGAATGTCACATAGCGCTTATGGGAGCAAACAGTTTTGATAGTTGCTCAATTGATCAACGGGATGCCCTCAAGTTTGTTCGATTGGAAGTCTCCTTGTCAAAAAACGGAAATGAGATAATAGCGAGATCCTCCCATTAAAGGTGTTTGAATGTGTATGTTTTGTGAAGGATAACTGACCATCAATAGGGAAGTCGGATCTTGTAGCTGTGAAATGTGTGCTCGTAGGTTGTTCTACTACTTAGAAGGGGTATGTCTACTGGAGGTCGATCGAGAAAAGACTTCTTGTGAGCATGGATGTGTTATTTATAGAATTTGAATCGTACTACACCCAATAGGTGACCTCACCGTTCAGTGACTCGCCAGATATTAGAGATATAGACAAGGAGGGTGAATATCAATGGTGAGAGAGTGGTATGTTCTGTAATGTGAGATGAATCAGCCGAGGAACCGGAAAATGGGGTGAGTGAACTCAACGTTGGTAAGATTCATAATGAATGTGAGCTAAGTGTGTATGCACAAAGAAGGAAGCAACATGAGAGAATGGAGTCTATAGTACCACGTGTGCCAGCTAGTCCCTTGTCCTGACCTTCTCCCACTCTTAAGGCACCTACACAACCAATCTCCGAATCAGAACCCCCACGTGATATGATTCCTCCTCTTTCTTCTCCTAATCATCCAACTTTAAGGAGGACCTCTCACAATAATGGGAGACATCCTCTCGATTGTTTTGAATGGGAACATGACATTACTAACTTTATTTCATATTCTAACATATTATCTTTACATGGAGCATTTATTGCACATTTGGACACAAGCTCTGTACCTAAGTGTTGGTATGTTACTAAGGAGGATTCTAAGTGGAAATTGACTATGCATAAAGATCTTAAGGCTCTCAATAAAAATAAAATATGAGAGATAATGCCACCACGAGCTGAGAAAAAGAAAGTTAGGTGTAAGTGGAACTTCATAGTGAAGCAAATTCCAGAAGGGAAGATGGAGTTGTACAAATCACGATTGGTAGTGAAATGGTACAGTCGGACATATGACATTGATTGTGATGAAACCATTATACCCGCAACAAAGATGAACACAGTGAGGACATTGGTTTCTCTGAAAGTGAATGGTGGGCGGAGGTTACACCAATTTGATGTGAAGAATACATTTCCTTATGTTAAGTTACTGGAGGAGATATATATGGAGATATGACCAGGATTCAGTACAATCCAGATAATGGGCAAGGTGTGTAGGATCAGGAAGTCACTGGATGAATTGAAACGGTCTCCTCGAGCCTGGTTTGACTAGTTTAGAAAAGGCTATGGTGGGCATGAGATATCAGCAGATGAATGCATGTCATATGTTGTTCTTTCGACAACATTAAAGTCACATCTCTATACTTGTGTATGTTGATAACGTCATTATCATCGGTGATGATGAGACAAAGATTGTCCAACTAAAGATAAGATTGGAAAATGAATTTGAGGTGAAGAATTTTGAACATATCAGATACTTTTTTGGGATTGAAGTGACCTGCGAACATGAGTGTAGTGGTCGTGTCCTAGAGAAAATATATACTAGATCTCCTCACGAAAGTAGACATGCTGGGGTGCAAACTTGTAGCCTCTCTAATTGACTAGAAGGCCAAGCTCAGTGTAGAGGCTGGAGAAATGGTTGATGTGAGCATGGTGAGCTACTACTTGCATGATTCAAGAAAGTGTCATATGGACGCAGTGTATCAGATTCTGAGGTACATAAAGAGTGCACCACGGAAATGGTTGATCTTCAAGAAGAATGAACATGTAGAAAGTTAGGGCTTTTGTGATGCTGACTGGGCAATTTGTGCAAATGATAGAAGATTCGCCTGAAGATCCGCCTAAGGATACTGCACATTCGTAGGGGTCAACTTAGTCTCTTGGAAGAGCAAGAAAGAGCAAGAAATAGTCTAAGTAATGAGGTCAACAACAAATGCATAGTACAGGATCACGGTAGGAGTTGCTTAGATGAAGTGGTTGAGAGCCTTTTTGGTCGAGCTCAAGGTGGACCAAGGAACTCAGATAAAGTTGTGGTGTGACAACAAGTCAACAATCAATATTGCAAACAACTCGATGCAACACAATATAACCAAAAATGAGAAGATTGATATATTCTTTATCAAGGAAAAGTTGTATAGCGGGCTATTGGAACTAATTCATGTAGCCACTGGACTGCAAGTGGCTAACTGCCTCACTAAAGGACTTGGTCATCAGATTTGTCTAGTTTATGTGACAAGATTGGCTTAGTGAATATCTTCTGCCCATCTTGAGTGACAGTGTTGATAATTGAACCTTATTTTGGGGCATATTGGTAAATTTTAACGTCCTTCCGAAGCGGGCAACGGATTTTCGATTCCGATGACCGACAGCTTCTTACGGACAAACTCCACACCAAAAATAGTGCCGACAAAGATCAATGCTAGAGCTGAGAACTACATGAGGGTGTTTTAGATTCAATGTGAGGTAGAGAAAGTGGTTCAGGGTGATAGATCGATTCATAAGTACTTCATAGTGCTAGAGTGGTTGTGGGCAGATCTTGATCACTTCTTACCGATGTCGAGCTGTGGTGATCCGAAGTACAAAAAAAGGGAGATTTTTACATAGATGAGAACTATGCAATATATGGACCATCTGAACCCGATCTTTGATTAGAGGAGATCAGACATTTTTGCTCGAGAGACTATCCCCTTTATTGGACGAGGTCATTGCTACGATGATATAGGAGGAGAGTCGCGTGAGGCCACACTCTGAGCTGAGTGGGCTTCCGGGTGTGCGATCAACTTTAATTGACTTGAGCTCAAGTATGATAGGTGTTCGTGAATAGACTCGCAAGTGCTACAGTTGTGGTGAAGTTGAGCATTTGAGCAAGATTTGTCGTAGAGAGACAAGTGAATGAATAAGGTGGAGGCTGTGGTCATAGTTGTGGTGGTCGAAAAGGTGGAAAAGGGGGTTACTAGGAAAATATGATAGTAACAAAGGACGGAGAGACATGTGTAATGTTTACCAATGATGATTATGAGTGTCTGAAGTTATTAAAGATGAAACAAAAAGCAGTAGGGGATGAGGCTGAGGAGGATTCCAATCAGTCGTCATCAATATTAAACATGGTCACTTATGCTTACTCTGACAAAGGTGTCTGTGATACACATGATCTTTCCTCTATTACCATCAGAGGATCATCAAAATGAATGGTAGATTGTTGTGCATTTAGACATGTGACAGGTGTTATTAGAGAGTTTTCTTTCTATAGTCCCCTAACAACTAGAGAGTATCCAAACTGTTGATGATACAATACAACATGTAGCTAGTAAGAGTACAGTAAGGATATCAATTATATGACTTTGTCCAATATTTTGCATGCACTTTTTCCAGTGAATTTTTTATTCATTAGTGTTGTTATTTTTCAACTAAAATGTTGTTCTTGATACATTCATAAGATGATCTTCTGACACATGAAAATGTGCTAATTTTTATATACATTTTTTCTCATTTTTAATGATATTACACTTTAAAGGAAGATATTTTGCATGTTTTTAGTTTCAGGTACAAGAGATAAAATTTTAGAGAAAAAGGAGAAAAGACGGAGCAAAATGGGGTCAAATGGAGCATAAAGTGAACTGACGCCTAGGCGCCAAACCCTGTACGTGGAAACAGAGAGCCCGACGCCATGTTGTCAAGATTTGACGCTTAAGCGTCAGGTAGTCATATAGACTTCTAGAAGGCTGGTGCTTAGGCGCCACAGTTAGGCTCCTAGGCGCCAAAATCAATTTTCTTCTAAATACATTGAATTTGGACGGATTTTGAAGGACATCTGAAGTGACTCTTGGGGATTTCAAGGCTTATTTAAAAGGGGACTTAGGAAGAGAAAAGAGGCTTTTGGTTGGAGGTTGTTTTGGGGCTCTTGGATGTTGTTTTGGGGCTCTTGGTTTGTTGTTGGTGGGTTGTGAGAGTCTTTTGTAATGTGCGTGTGTGTGCGTCTCTTGGAGTTAAATTGTAAAGAGAGTTGAGAATTCATCAAAGGAACTCCAGAGAATTTTCTTGGGGAGAAGTCTAAGATAAGTACTTTGTTTTTTTTTGTTTGAGTTATGTTTTACTAAGTAAACTTCAATTTTAATATAAATCATATTTTGTTGTGTTATCCCCATGAAATCTGAGTAGTTTTCTTTATCTTTCTCATTGTAATAAGAAATAATCATGTGTATGATTATAATTATTTAAGATTTCTCTTCTGTCATATTTGTGATGATTCATTACTTCGTACTTAATTTACATATTTAATTTGGCCAGTTGATATGTTAATACTTGTTGTGAATCCATAATGACCCGGGAAGGCTATGTATTCCTCAACTAGTAAGAGTCACATTAATCTAGTGGGTGATAATGTAGTTCATAGGTTAGTGCAAATGAATATGAAGATAAGTTTTGATAAGCGTAAATTAGTGATTTTAGGGTGGCAAGCTAGAATTTTAACCAATTTGATCTTGAGTTTGGAACTTAAGGCTAGGTTAGTCTAAAAATTGTGCGCACAGTGGGCAATCTAGAGTGACAGACTACAACCTAGTGGGTGATAATGTAGTCAATATGTTAGTGCAAATAGATAAGAAGATAAATTTTGATGAGTGTAAATTGATAATTCTAGGGTGGCAGACTAAAACCTTAACCAATTTGATCTAGAGTTTGAAACTTAAGGCTAGGTTAATCCAAAAATTGTGGGCACAGTGGATAATCTAGAACGACAGAATACAACCTACCAAGCGTAACCAAGGATTTAGGAACTAATTCTAGGTTAGCCAATGTTTTTTATGCGCTCAGAAGTGGGTAAAGAATAGGGGTAAAGAATAGCTGACTTATATTTGTCACAAAACTACATTTAAACATTTTAACATTTGATTCCTACAATGATTATGATCTCATTGCAAGGGGAAAGACTTTCATATAATTTGAAACTTTCATATAATTTGAACTCTTATATAATTTGAACTCTTCTACGGAAAGTTAGTTTAGAAACACTTAGCATTTTTTTAAGTTTTAAAACTGAATTAGTAGGTATTAGTTACTTCTTTTTACACATAAACTTGCGACCTTATTTTCTAGATAATTGTCTGGAGTTTAAGTAAAGTTTTAGTAAGTCTATTAAAATGGGTTTTCACCTTCCCTGTGGGATCGATACCGGGGTTTTAAAATAAAATTTTATATTAATTGAACGATATGTGCACTTACGTTTCAATCTTAGTGAAGCTTTGAAATAAAAAATTAGAAAATATAATACCTACATCACTAAGAGTAGCAGCTATAAAAACATAAATTTATATTATCAGCACGGAAAGGGCGGTCTGGTGGTTCATAAAGATGATATACACGAAGGATTGAAATTAAAGATGATATACACGAAGCAAGTACATAAAAGGTGGTTCATCCTCTAAGAGAAAGGGGCGAGCCAGACACTTGAGACTGGAACGTGGCATAATGGACTTTAGTACTCGGACCGAGAGGGGATGGACGCAACTTTGACTTTCGTGGCAAAGAGTGCTAGGGTAGGAAAATCTAGGTGGAGTGTGAAGGACGTATTGCTGCTACATCACTGACGCATGAAACACTCTTATTTTAGTTTATTTAATTTTATCTTTCTTTTTATGAAAAGGTAAATAAACAAATGTTTATTTGTGATGCTTGTGAGTTTGACAAACTTACTAAGAGATTTTATATCAGTTATGGGAATAGGAGTTCTGGTGTTTTTGACTTTATACATTCTGATGTTTGGGGATTTTGTTCTACAAGTTTTATGAATAATTATCAATATTTTGTGATCTTTATTGATTTTTTTATCTCGTGTTATTTAGTTATATTTGATGAAAAGTAAGGGTGATGTGTTTGCTTGTTTTAAAGACTTTCACAAGGCAATCCATACTCAATATGGTGCAATAATGAAGGTATTGATGACATTTGGGGAATATTTTTTAGCTTAATGGATATAGCATTAAACAATATGTCCATATACACCGATACAAAATGTAGTGGAGAGGAAAAATAAACACCTTCTAGAGGTAGACTAAAACATGATAATCACAATGAATGTCACATAGCGCTTATGGGAGCAAACAGTTTTGATAGTTGCTCAATTGATCAACGGGATGCCCTCAAGTTTGTTCGATTGGAAGTCTCCTTGTCAAAAAACGGAAATGAGATAATAGCGAGATCCTCCCATTAAAGGTGTTTGAATGTGTATGTTTTGTGAAGGATAACTGACCATCAATAGGGAAGTCAGATCTCATAGCTATGAAATGTGTGCTCGTAGGTTATTCTACTACCCAGAAGGGGTATGTCTACTGGAGGTCGATCGAGAAAAGACTTCTTGTGAGCATGGATGTGTTATTTATAGAATTTGAATCGTACTACACCCAATAGGTGACCTCACCGTTCAGTGACTCGCCAGATATTAGAGATATAGACAAGGAGGGTGAATATCAATGGTGAGAGAGTGGTATGTTCTGTAATGTGAGATGAATCAGCCGAGGAACCGGAAAATGGGGTGAGTGAACTCAACGTTGGTAAGATTCATAATGAATGTGAGCTAAGTGTGTATGCACAAAGAAGGAAGCAACATGAGAGAATGGAGTCTATAGTACCACGTGTGCCAGCTAGTCCCTTGTCCTGACCTTCTCCCACTCTTAAGGCACCTACACAACCAATCTCCGAATCAGAACCCCCACGTGATATGATTCCTCCTCTTTCTTCTCCTAATCATCCAACTTTAAGGAGGACCTCTCACAATAATGGGAGACATCCTCTCGATTGTTTTGAATGGGAACATGACATTACTAACTTTATTTCATATTCTAACATATCATTTTTTACATTGAGCATTTATTGCACATTTGGACACAAGCTCTATACCTAAGTGTTGGCATGTTACTAAGGAGGATTCTAAGTGGAAATTGACTATGCATAAAGATCTTAAGGCTCTCAATAAAAATAAAATATGAGAGATAATGCCACCACGAGCTGAGAAAAAGAAAGTTAGGTGTAAGTGGAACTTCATAGTGAAGCAAATTCCAGAAGGGAAGATGGAGTTGTACAAATCACGATTGGTAGTGAAATGGTACAGTCGGACATATGACATTGATTGTGATGAAACCATTATACCCGCAACAAAGATGAACACAGTGAGGACATTGGTTTCTCTGAAAGTGAATGGTGGGCGGAGGTTACACCAATTTGATGTGAAGAATACATTTCCTTATGTTAAGTTACTGGAGGAGATATATATGGAGATATGACCAGGATTCAGTACAATCCAGATAATGGGCAAGGTGTGTAGGATCAAGAAGTCACTGTATGAATTGAAACGGTCTCGTCGAGCCTGGTTTGACTAGTTTAGAAAAGACTATGGTGGGCATGAGATATCAGCAGATGAATGCATGTCATATGTTGTTCTTTCGACAACATTAAAGTCACATCTCTATACTTGTGTATGTTGATAACGTCATTATCATCGGTGATGATGAGACAGAGATTGTCCAACTAAAGATAAGATTAGAAAATGAATTTGAGGTGAAGAATTTTGAACATCTCAGATACTTTTTTGGGATTGAAGTGATCTGCGAACATGAGTGTAGTGGTCTTGTCCTAGAGAAAATATATACTAGATCTCCTCACGGAAGTAGACATGCCGGGGTGCAAACTTGTAGCCTCTCTAATTGACCAGAAGGCCAAGCTGAGTGTAGAGGCTGGAGAAATGGCTGATCATGAGAGGTACCATAGATTGGTGTGTCATCTGATCTATCTTTGTCACACTTGACCCGACATCTCTTTTACAGTGAGCATGGTGAGCTACTACTTGCATGATTCAAGAAAGTGTCATATGGACGCAGTGTATCAGATTCTGAGGTACATAAAGAGTGCACCACGGAAATGGTTGATCTTCAAGAAGAATGAACATGTAGAAAGTTAGGGCTTTTGTGATGCTGACTGGGCAATTTGTGCAAATGATAGAAGATTCGCCTAAGGATACTGCACATTCGTAGGGGTCAACTTAGTCACTTGGAAGAGCAAGAAACAGTCTAAGTAATGAGGTCAACAATAAAGGCATAGTACAGGGTCACGGTAGTAGGAGTTGCTTAGATGAAGTGGCTGAGAGCCTTTTTGGTCGAGCTCAAGGTGGACCAAGGAACTCAGATAAAGTTGAGGTGTGACAACAAGTCAACAATCAATATTGCAAACAACTCGATGCAACACAATATAACCAAAAATGAGAAGATTGATATATTCTTTATCAAGGAAAAGTTGTATAGCGGGCTATTGGAACTAATTCATGTAGCCACTGGACTGCAAGTGGCTAACTGCCTCACTAAAGGACTTGGTCATCAGATTTGTCTAGTTTATGTGACAAGATTGGCTTAGTGAATATTTGTCGCCCATTTTGATGGGAGTGTTGAGAGTTATGTGTGATTAGAGTGTTTTATTGAGTTTTTCTTTGTTAAACATTGTAACACCTATTTAAATGCATATGTTAAATAAAATAGCAAGTTTTCACACCAAATAATTAATTTGTGTTGGTTTTGTATGACGCATGAGGCTTTTTTTTTTTTTTTTGGGTAATTTGTTTCTCTTTTTTTTTTTCTTATACTCTTCATCTTCTATATAGTTTTTATATTTGGATTGCTTTCTAACATAATCTTTTCAGTCTGAATTTATATTGATTGCGTAAAGTTTCATTCGTACATGTGACTTTGGAGACCCTCATTAATTTCCAGCAAAAAGCTCACAGAACTTGGCTGAATTAATTTTTAATATTTCGCTGTTTTTATCAAAGGCCCTTAATTATTCTTTTAGCTTACTAGTCGGGCTGTCAAAAAAGCTCGTTGTTCGCGAATAGCTCGTGCTCGGCTCGTTAAGTAGCTCGTGTTCGGCTTGTTCATTAAGTAAACGAGCCGAACATGAACTAGTTTTTAAAGCTAAAATTATGAACGAGCCGAACACGAACAACTCTTTGTTCGCTCGTTTTCGGCTCGTTTTAGCTCGAAATGAATATTATTATTTTACGGCTTATTTGGTATCACTTTTATTTCTTGAAAATAACTATCCCAATCAAATATATTTTTATTTAAATTGAAGCATAATAAAATAAAATAAAATACTATGAAAAATAAAAATAAAAAGTGATCTAAAAGGGGCCCTTAATATTTTACTAATATGCTTTTAAACATAATCGCAATGTGATTATGGCATGCAAAATTAAAATAAACTAATATTTTTAAAATAGTATTGCTAGATTTTATTACCTTTTCCATGAATCTCTCGTTCTAATTTGATGGAAATTTTGCATGCATATCACTCAATTCCTATTTATTTACATATTTAACTCCTGTGTATTTCACTTTTTAAAATTTAAAATTATAGGATTTAATTTCGATGTTTCATGAAAGATTTGGGTGGTATAAATACAGAAATAAATAACTAAATTTTAGATATGTAAATGCATAGAAATTGGTGGTATGTGTGTAAAATAATAACAACATTTTTTCATTATAACCAATTAATCATCATTTGTAATAATTTACTTTTAAAATTGATTCAACATCTTTAAGAGATTTAAGTTAATATAAAATCATTTTAATCAATAAATTAATGCGAATTTACTGTCATGTGAACAGATCCAATGGAGGATGCACGGCATGCAGACGCAGCTAATGTTTGAAATTTGATGAATTTCTCACATTTGACTTCATAAAGGCATGTGGAGGAACAAGGAAAAGTACATGCAGGAAAAAAGGTTAGTAGCCTACCCAAATACATGCAGGACATCTTTTTTTTTGTTGTCTTTATCAAATAATTTAGGCCACGTAGAAAATTTGTACAGCAAAAGCAACCAAATTGGACAATTTGCAGTCAAATGAATTTTTTTTTTAGTATGGAATGATTCAGCAAAACACAAATAAGGAAATATTCCTCGTGAGGAAGCCAACTAGCCATGAC
>NW_018164785.1:9678-10754 GCF_001263595.1 Phalaenopsis equestris | reverse complement strand
TAAATTATATATATATATATATATATATATTGTGCATCAGAAATGCGTCAGCATAAATCTCGAGGAAATTAAATGAACCAGGAGACAGAAGTGCTGTCAAGGATGGTCCACGGAATGAAGACCAAAGTCACATCAATTGGAAGACTAAGGACTTGATTGACTAAGCACATCTCCTTCAAGTCAGGACTCGAAATTAGTCGTCCGAGCCAAAGACTATGATCTATAGAACCGAGAGAGGGCATCAACCCAACTCTCGTCCTAGCATCACCAACCGCCTAACAAGAGCCTCCAAGTTTCTTCAGGAGGCCGAAGGTTCTCATCATGATACAGTCTGCGAATACCCCAAAGAGACCTTCTATCACGGGTTGAGCTACCTGTTGAATTACGTTGATTTACCCTCTGCCCAGAAACCTAATATCATTCTGGCAAAAGAGACTCCTTATCTAAGGGTTGACAGTCAACAACCAGACCAAAGAGCCAACCAATTGACTCAAGCTGACAAAACAAAGTTCGAACGACTAAAGGTCAACTAGAGCTGACCAGCTACCCCAACTCAGTAGAGTCGGCCAAACGAACCTGTCGATCTAGGGACCACCAATCTTAGTTGATTGAGAGATAGAATAGCCAAGCCATATGCTCATTTATGTAAATATCCAAAATATCGTATAACGCCTCCGTTAAAGTGGGGTTAACCATGTAATTATGCCCATGGTACCCCCCCTCTCCTATAAACAGAGGGGGTCATTTCTACAATAAGTGGCTAATCAATCATTTATCAAAGACTTCATTCATTAGTGTGCACTCTCTTTGTCTACGTTTCATTTTTTTGGTGTGATTCGCATGACAGAAGCCGATTTAACAATTATAAAATTATATAGTGTTAGAAGTATTATTTATCAATTCTTCTACAATTATATAACTGCAAAAATTTTATACCATTTAAAGTACGTCAATTTTTTTCACTTACTATTTCCCCCCTTAAATTCTATTTTTGCTGATGATTGATGAATGGTATTATTGCAAACGGATGTATGCATGTATGTGTGTGTGTCTATATATATACATATATATATATA
>NW_018164785.1:0-1991 GCF_001263595.1 Phalaenopsis equestris | reverse complement strand
ATTTTATTGAAGATTTAAAGATGTAATACTACAGCCAAACAACTCGAATAACACCGTTCTGGCAAAAGACGCGAATAACACCGCTAACTCACCAATGATACCAAAAGACCTTGCTAATAACATTGTAATAACACATGAAAACTACCGGAAAATAAATCGAATAACACTGGCTCGAGCAAAAGGCGCGAATAACACTGCGTAACTTATCAATAACACAAAAAACATAGCTAATAACACAACAATAACATCTGAATACTACCACAAAACAACTTGAATAACACCAGACTGAGCAAAAGAAGCAAATAACACCACGTAATTCACAAATAACACCAAAAAACCTAGTTAATAAAGCTGCAATAACGTCTGAATACTACCAAAAAACAACTCGAATAACATCTACTCGGGCAAAAGACGCGAATAACACAATATAACTCACCAGTAACACCAAAAAAACCTAGCTAATAACATTGTAATAGCACATGAATACTATCGCAAAACAACTCTAATAATATCGGCTCTGGCAAAATGCGTGAATAACGCATCGTAACTCAACAATAACACCAAAAAAACATGGTTAATAACATCTGAATACTACCGCAAAACAACTCGAACCACCGACTCTGGCAAAAGGCGTGAAAAATACCACATGATCTCACCAATAATACCAAAATAACATAGCTAATAACACCGCCAATAACACCATCAGAGGGCACGGGAGCGCGGAGCGGTAAATAGTTTTCCCCGAACGTGGGACACTAGGTTGAACCCGTGGGCAGCTTGTAATACAAAAGCTTATCCCACAACGCAATGAAGATGGAGAAAACAAACACTCATGTCGACATTTTGAAAATGCCCCGCAATTGTTCTGCTACGCCAAACGGGCCCTAAGTGTTGTTGATATGTGAATGATCTGGTGGATGAGTGGCTTAGAGACAAAATTTGAAATGAATATATCGGTGAAAAGTTTGGAGTAATTCTAGCGGCAAACAAGATTAGAAAGAGCCGTCTTACATAGTTTGGTCACATTAAATGTAGACCATTAGATGACCTTGTTAGGAGAGTATATTTTTTGTTTGGGTGGGAGAAATCATCTGAAATATAAATATTCATGCGTAGGTAAGCTGGCAACTATGTAAAAATTAAGATTTAGGTGTTAAATATGTAAATATAGAAAAATTGCGTGATATGTATGTAATTCATGTTATGTGGCTTTTACATATTGTAATAAAATATCTTTTTCTTCATCAAATAAATTTAATACTTGGAAAATGCCACGCAATTGTTCTGATACGCCAAAAGAGCCATAAGTGTTGTTGATATGTGAATGATCTGGTGGATGAGTGGCTTAGAGACAAAATTTGAAATGAATATATCGGTGAAAAGTTTGGAGTAATTCTAGCGGCAAACAAGATTAGAAAGAGCCGTCTTACATAGTTTGGTCACATTAAATGTAGACCATTAGATGACCTTGTTAGGAGAGTATATTTTTTGTTTGGGTGGGAGAAATCATCTGAAATATAAATATTCATGCGTAGGTAAGCTGGCAACTATGTAAAAATTAAGATTTAGGTGTTAAATATGTAAATATAGAAAAATTGCGTGATATGTATGTAATTCATGTTATGTGGCTTTTACATATTGTAATAAAATATCTTTTTCTTCATCAAATAAATTTAATACTTGACAATCATGCCAATTATCTATTTGATGCTTTCAGTAGTCAAATATGATGAAATAGAGTACAAAAATAAATCATTTTATTTTAAATTTAGGGAGACATTTATGTATTTTTTTGCATAATTAGCCCTCTTGTCCACCATTTTTAGTTTTTTTTATTAATCCAAAGGGTGCAATTATTTTTGAAATAGCATCACATTTATAGTGGAATTATTTTATATTTGACTGACTTAATATAATTTAAACAGATCTTCGTCAAATCAACTCATTGAATTCATAATCCATTTATAAGATCTATCAACTTTAGACGTGGG
>NW_018164784.1:552764-554332 GCF_001263595.1 Phalaenopsis equestris | reverse complement strand
TGACATTTCTTCATCTCTGCAAAAATTACTCCCTATTATGAAGACTAGTATGAGTTACAAAAGAATGTGCAATTTTAAACTATTGCATTCAAATGGAAAAGCTCATTGATGTGGGGTCAATTATTTTCAAATCTATTATGGGTATTATTATGAATGGGTCTATATATGGACTGGGGCATCCTTCTACAATTTTCTTACTTTGCAGTCATTGGATATTATCTTGGATCATTCTTCACATGCTTCGACACCATTAATACCTCATACTGTTGGAAGTTTAATAGTTTGGGAGAATAAAATAAAGAAAAACGAAAGAGAACTTCAGAGTATTATGAATGCAATAGGAAATCTTAACTACCTTTTTGATCACTTAGATTGGAGGATGAATGAGAACTTTGATCATACTGGAATAATTGAAGCAGGTTTGGTGCAGATGTTCAAGAAGAGTGAATGAATAGATGAAAATTTGACTTAGCAGTTCCCGTACCAACCCTTCTACAATTTTTACATCTATTGCCAGTCCATGGGATATATTAGAGCATACTGAAAATGAAGCATATACTTGAATAAGTTGGACTCTCTTCTATTTTAAAGTAATTATGTTTTTATTGTGATTGTGTTGGATTTACTTTGCATTAGAACTTTTTTAACTTTAATTATGTGTATAGTTTTGTGTCAGCATTTTAGTATTGTAGCTTGATTTCAACGTTGAATTATAACTTAGTTTGTTTTATTTAAGTGTGAGTGTGATTAGAAATGTGTTTGTAAAAATTTTGATTTTCATATATAAAAGTTAGTTTGGTGTTGTTTGTGAAAATGTTTGTTTGTGAATTATTTTAGGATGAATATTAGTGTTTAGAAAAACTAATTAAACTTTGGAGTGAATTGAAAGAAAATTGAAATTACGAAAAATTAAAAATATGAGATTTTTGGCACTGGCGTCGACGACTCCAGCATGGGCGCCGACAGCGCCCTCGACCCGAAAGTACCTAAACCCCTTAAAATTCTACGATTTGCACAGTAAAAACACCATTTTTACCCCTTTGGTTACCTTCAACCTCTGGTTTGTGCACCTAATCAACCTCCGGTTTGTGCACCTAGGGCTCACCAGTGCTTGGATTTAAGGAGATTTGAAGGCAAAAGAAGTTCGGATTTCATCTTCTCTCAGTAAGAGTTACACTTTGAACTTGGCTATACTTTGAACTCAAAATTTTTTATTTTCACCAAGGATTTATCTTACATTGTCGAGATCCAAAATTTTGAAATTTTAGGGAAGATTTTTGAGAAAATCCTTTAGTGAAGAACTCTTAGTAGATTTAAGTTTAGAACGTTTCACATTGCGATTTTTGTTATTTTGGAAATTTATTTGGATAACACTGCCGTTGCCAGTCCCAAGCCCGGATGAGAAAAGTGGAGGGTTGCGTTAGGTAGTCGACAGCCAGCGTAAAACTTGTCGAAAAAAAATCATGACATGAATCCTTTTGATCATTGTGTAAGTGCTAGGGCGTCCCCTGGAAGCGACGCGCTGTATAGCCTGAATACAGTGAAAAGTGTGCAAGGGCCGCTACACC
>NW_018164784.1:541412-549770 GCF_001263595.1 Phalaenopsis equestris | reverse complement strand
GGGAAAGAGGAAAGTGGATTTTAATGGTCAAAATTTTGTCAACTACAAGGCTAACATTTGTTTCAATAGTCTGCTTGCAACTAAGAAAGTAATTCCGGATCGAGCATTTAAAAATCCGGGTGGAGAAGTCGAAAGATTAATCGTTGCTCCGTAGTGGGAGAATTTTTGTTACTTTACTGCCGAGGCTATTATTGGTATAGGGATGGAATTCTATCAACTTTAAGGGAACTTCTGAGG
Source organism: Phalaenopsis equestris (assembly GCF_001263595.1). Taxonomy (NCBI): domain Eukaryota; kingdom Viridiplantae; phylum Streptophyta; class Magnoliopsida; order Asparagales; family Orchidaceae; genus Phalaenopsis; species Phalaenopsis equestris. Next base: position 549,533 of record NW_018164784.1, on the reverse strand, counting down.
ACTACGTTTTTGTTCGAGGAAAAATGGTAGAATTTACTTCAAGAAGAATGAATGAATTTTATCAGTTATAGGACGTATATAGTTGTTAGTATAAATCATTTTCTGCTATAAATGAGGCCTTAGATGAAGTTATTTTTTTCTTACTGATGGAAGAGGAGCTTGGAAGGTGAAGAATAATGTTAAGGTAAACATCCCTCTTTCTATGTTAAATTTAGAATCTAAGGTCTGCCACTATTTTATATCTGTTAGAATGATACCAACAAATCATCATAGCGAGGTTACAAAGGATAGAGCCATCTTGAACTTCTATATCCAACATATGAGAATGATAAATGTAGGCTCTATTGTTTATAGAAACACTTGTTCTATTGCTTTGGGTGAGACTACTGGTGGATTAGCACACCCTATGTGAACAGGCAAGAGTTGATTTTGTAATGAATGAGGAGAGGATTGAACCTTTAAAACCTATTGGGCCTGCAAATATTAAAACTTATGAATCTCATGTTGGATGGAGATCTATATTTATAGTACTCCTACTCTCCAGGGACTTATGGAGCAACTGATGATCCAGCAGGGAGATATCTTGAGGATGGAAGATATCTTAAGGATGGAAAGCAAAATAGAAAATATTGATGCCAGAAATGCACATAATGATGATTTGACATGGCAGAAGTTTGAGTATGATGTTGCTTATGATGATGTAATGGTTAGATATATGAGGGGTGACCACTCAGTTCAGTTTCCTAGTCACCTTGTCTTTACCTCATATCAGCAACAAAACTTTAATGTAGAAGAAGAGGATGATGATGATGAATGGTGATGTTTTAGTTTGATCTTTTATTTAGTTTATAATTGGTTGTACTTTATTGTTGTTATTGTTTGTCTTTAGAGTGTGAAACTTTTCTTTATTTTAGATGCTATGTTGTATTGTGAACAGTAGGATTGCAAAACTATTTTTACATTGTAAATCATTTTAGTTACTGTTGTTAGTTTAGTACTTTGTTGAATGTATTTGTAGTAAATTCTTTCTCAGTAAAATTTTTTATGTGTATTATGTGTTATTTAATATTTTATGTCTTGTAGCTTTTTATATTAGCACATGCAATATTTCAGAGTTAAGTTTCAGTATCAAAATCTTCAACAGGTAAGTTTTTTTTTATGTATTAATTATTTTCTTTCACCCTTTATTTCTTTTTAAGTTGTTCATGCAAAATCTTTAAAAAATTTAAGTTGGGGGGGGGGGGGGGAAAAAAGAAAACTTAATTTTATTTGTCCTCAATTAGCTATATTTGTAAAAAATTTTAAATTTAACATGACCTTTGGTATTATACAGTGATTTTAGATAACTATATTTGTGTTTCTAAATATATAGTAAACTCAAGTAAAAATTTTTAATAATAAAGATTAATTTAAGAGATTAAGATATTTGGTATGAGAGAATAATACTATGTTTTTCTATTATAAGTAAATGGATTTGTATTTTTGGAAATATTAAAAATCTTATAGATTCATGTAAGAAGAAAATAATAAAACTTTATGAAAAATCTTTAAAGCTAATATAAATTTATAAAGTGAAGGAATGTGAAAAGTTTTTAACTTTAAGAAGAGGATAGTGAAGTTCAAATTCATTAAAGGCTATCCAAATATAGTGATCATCACATAAAAAAAAGAAGAGAAAAAAAAAAGAAAAATGATTGAAAATGATCCTGAATGAAAAGAAAAGAAAGAAAAGAACAAAAAAAGAGAAGAAGAAAAAGTAGAAAAAGATATGAGGAGAAGCTTGAGGAGATGCCTAATCAAAAATTGGTTTCACTTAAATCAACTTAAAAAATAAGGCTTGGCTACATTCTCTAAACTTATATTTAAGTATTAGCATATTTACTAATAAAGTTTCATGAAGTTATTTTTCATATAGATATTCTAAACGGCTTTAATATGAAAATTTGTAATTTTCTTGAAAAGAATAGAGAATAAAAAATCTTAGACTTGATTGCTAGATATTCTTATCCCTTTAGTATTAACTGGAGTTATTTTACATTTTTCTTAAGTTATGCTATTGTATTTAGTGGACTAAAATATCGAAATCTAGAAGTTAAATTTTTTTGTCATGAGTCATATTTTTATGTAGTAAAGGAGTTGCTTGAGGACAAATAACATTTAAGTTTAGGAGATTTTGATACATAAAAATATATGCATATTTAGACCTATATTTTATACTCATTTTTGGTGATATTGGGCTTTAAAGAAAGATATTTTTCATGTTTTATTGCAGATTGTTGATTTTTAAGACTTGAAGCAAAAAGAAAGAAAAAAAGATGGAATTTGGAGTCAAAATGATATTTTTGAAGAAATACTCAGCGCTGACGGCGACGGAATGGACGCCGATGGCGCATACCTACAGAACAGAGGCCAGAATATACTCAGTGTTGATGGCGTAACTTAACAAAGACGACACCAGGAGCAGCGCCAACGACGCCATTTGAAAGAGAGCACAGAATTAATTCATGGGCCACTGGTGCCGACAACACCAATGTTGGTGCAAGATCTGTTTCTAAAAGATTCGACGAATTCAGACGCTTTTTGAAGAGTTTTTGGATGCACCTATTGGAAAAACGACATTAAGCTCTATTTAGGGCGAAAATTGATCAGAAAACTCTTTCTTCCACTCCCCCAACCACTAAAAGTCCATTAGTCATTTATTTTTTTAAAGAATTGAGTTTTTGTGGTGAGTTTAAATGTGAATTTTTTTCTAAGTTGTTAGAGAGAGAGAGAAGTGAGAGATTTCTTCTTCTTATATCTTCTAAGAGAGAATCAAAAGTATTGTAAAAAGAGAAAGAGTCCAAGAGAGGCTACAACTTTGAGGAAGAGTTAAAGATAAATAGTGTTTGTTTTCTATTGTTGTATAAACTTTCTTTTATTTATGAAATTTGTATTTTGTTGTATCTTCTTCATGAGGTCTGAGTAGTTTTCTTTGTCTTTTTCCTTACTCTGAGATGTGATAAAATGAAGAGATAATTTGGATGTGCTAATTTTAAAATATAAAATAAATTGTGATTATTTTTTACTCCTTTCTTAATTTAATTTTCGATTTGGTCAATTGAAATGTTAACATATGTTGTGAAACATACTATTCGGGAAATAGAGTATGAGTTTTACAACAAAGTGATAATCACATTCGATTCCATGAAGGAGTGTTTCATTCATGGAATTGGGCACAAATAAATAGGGAAATATATATTATCGGGCGAAGAATTGGTGATTCTAGGGTGAGAGACTAAAATTTCCAATTTGGCCTGTGTTTAAGAACTAAAACGAGCGTTAGCCTTTAGGGAAAGGGAAGTGGGAGCTCTGGAGTGAGAGCGGTATCCTCTCAGTATAACCACGGATTTAGGGACTAAACCTGAGATTAACTAATGATTCTCTATAACACTGAATCGGGGTAGAGAATTAAAATTGTTCATATTTGGCAGAATACATATTTAAACCATTTATCTCATCTCATTTTATCAAAAAATAATTGTAGTGAGAAAGATGTTTTTTTCATATTTGATAACTTTATCACATAAATATAGTTTGATAGTTACTGTTTAAACTTTGCATTTGAGCTTTACTAGTAATTAATAATTTAGTTTTGATAGTACATCAAATATTCAAAATTAGTGACAGTAATTTTATTTTATTGTTGTGAATTTCCTAGTTAATTTATCACTTCAAATTTAAACCTTCATCGTGGGATCGATATTTGGGGCTTAAACAGAAAGTCATGTATGACTTGATAACGATACGTATACTTGCGTAGAATATCTACATATATTGCTTAAATTTCTTATTCATAAAATAATGCATCAAGTTTTTGACACCGTTGAAAAACAGAACCAACTTTATAAATGTTGCACAACTCTAGCATCGGGATCACCGACACACGCAAAATACCTTTTCGGACAGCTGAACCTGAGCCTTAGGAGGTCTAAAACATGATTTGAAAATTTGACAAAAAACCCGACGCCTAGGCCCGAAGAAATGGGGCGTCAAGTCCCTAAACAGGCCACAAATCACAGTTTTCCTGAGAATTTGCCCCTAGGTGGAGCCTGGGCGGCGCCAAGGCGCCAATATGTTGGTTGGGGCCTTGGCGCCATGGTGAGTGGTGCTTAGGCACCACTCTAGTTCCAGGTTGCAATTTCGGGCCATTTTTTACGCCGTTTCGACTCCCAAAGCCATCGTTTTCATAGAAATTTCGATCATGAGCCTGGGGAGCGGGAAAAGGTGGTGTGAAAGTACATTTTGCCCTCATTTTCATAGAAAGCTTGTTGGGCATTTAGTGTGGGCTTTTTTGGTCATTTTAGAGGTGCTTGGTTGGCTTAATAGAGCAACCTCTCCAATTCATACGGGATGGACACCATTTTGCTAGGGGAAGTCGAAGGAGTGCAGGGGAGCTTGGGAGAGATTTTGAAGAGCGGAAGGTTTTTCCTCCACTTCTTCTTCTCCATTTTCCTACTTTTCCCTCTTCTCTTTTTCTTCTTCTCCTTGAAGTTCTTCTTCTTCCTTGGGGGCTTGAAGTTTTGAGGGTTTCTTCAAGGAGAAAACTAAGGGTTGGTCATTCTCCACCCTTTTTCTTCTTGTGTCGCTGTCTTCTTCAACTTCAGTTAAGTTTCCAAGGAGCACGCCTAAGAAAGCGTCATCCTAGCTTGGAGATGGCAACTCCGACGAACTCTCTGGTGAGGAGAACTTCTTTATAGCTTCAGGAAGGATTCGTGGGCTTCTTTCCTACCCATTAGAAAAGCCTCTTCCTATGCTCCAATGGACGTTGAGCAAACACCACGGTGGCGAGATTCTCTCCTTTTGCATTTCTTTCCATAGCTAGCTCTAGGTTTTAGTTGTGGCAGGCGTGCAGTTTTATTGTCCGCACGGGGGGCGTGCGCCAGCAGGCTCGACTGCTTATGTTATGGATCATCGCTTTCTTTAGAGAAAGCCCTAGGGTAGGATTTCATGCATGACCAAACACCCTGTAGAGCCGAGTATTTACATTTTTTTCTGAATTCTAACACAAGTCTTAATGAGTTGGATCCCCTTACTCCCCTTGCTTTGAATGCTTGAATTTTACTTGGAGAAATTGGGAGGTTGACTTTTGCAAAGTAAGAAAAGCTTTGTAGCTAGCTCATATTGCAAAACCTAGACACTGCAAAATTGGAAAAAACTTGTTAGCTAGCCCATTTAATGACGGTGTGGAGAGCTTCCCCCTCAGAAATCTTGGGAGAAACTCCCCACGTGCCTCATCAAAGCAGGAGGCGGCAATGCCACACATCCAAGTGCTAAAATCTTATGTTTCATATGTGAGATATGTAGCCCGAGCATGACTCGCTATTGCATGCGGTCATTTGCTTTGGATTGTGTCATGTGTGTCTTACATGGAACACCTTGCACTTGCACTTGCGCTTGCACTTGTGCCTCGATCGGTCGTCCCCGACATGTTCGACATCACTCGTGCCTTGATCAGTTGTCCCGGACCAATCAACACCACTTGTGCTTTGATCGGTCGTCCTAGACCGATCGACACTACTTGTGTCTCGATCAATCGTCGCACATCGATCGACACGACTCGTGCCTCGATCGGCCTTCTTGGTCCAATCCACTCTGCTTTTGCCACGCCCCAACCGTCCCGCCCTAGTTGACACAACATTTTGGTTCAATCGGCTACCCCGACCCAGTCGACCAACTACACTTGCATCATTGCTTGTGGAGTATGTCATGTGCATGTTTGTCAGCTTGCAAGTTGCATCATCTCCTATATGTTTACTTGCATGATCATTATGAATTGCTTGAGCTACACTTTCCGGTCACTGCCTCCTCGACATATCCTTTTATTTGGACCGCCGCCGCTATGACATGCCCACCTCCAGTTCACTATCCCCTCAGCATACCCTTTTGTCTGGGTCGCTGCCGCCATGATATGCCCACCTTTGGGTCACTGCCCTATCATCGAGTCATTGCAATCATGACATACCCATTCTTTGGGTTGCTGCCGCCACGACATACCCGTCTTTTCCGAGTCACTGTCTCATGGTATATTCACCCTCACCACTTTTGGTGCACTCCCTCATATGCTTGTTGCATATTCTGTATGTTTGCATGTGTGCTTGGTGAGTGTCTCTCAGGTAAGATGTGAATTCTTTTATAGGTATCATTTTACTATATGCATACTCATTTATAGCCGGTGTCTGCTGGTCGCATGACGTCTTGGGTCCCCAAGCAGGCGTAATTCCTCTTCCTTTTCTTATCGGTACATCCCATTTGTGTGTCATGTTACACATAATATCCTTACACTCATTTGCGTGATGTGGTTCACCCTTTTAGGCACCCATTATGATTGTTCCGTTCTTCAGTCCTACTCGTTAAGAGAGTGACTTGTTTGTTGGTTGTGATACTCAAACGAGCGTTGCCCAAAATTTTATTTTGAGATTTTCTTTTCAGGTCGGGTCTTATGTGGGCGGGCTGGATTTGTTTATTCCGTACTAAGCTCCCAAAATTTCTTTTTTACTTTTTCACCGTCGAACACGCATGTTTTGAGCAACTTAGGGTTTGTTTAAGACAGCTGTAACTTATTGAATAATCTGTTGTAAGCAACTGATTCTGATAAATAGCTGATCCTAATAAGCTGCTGATCAACAGCTTATCTAGATAAACTGACTAACTGTTTGGTTTGTGTTGTTTGAAAACAGTTAATTTGTAGCTGTTTCTATATAAGTGACTATTTTGCCCATTTACAGTAATGTTGTTTATAAATAGTATATAAAGTAAATTGTTGTCCAACATCGTTATTTTTATAAGTTTAACGGGAGATCCAAAAAGTATAATTTAAAAAAAAAAAGATTTCTTAAAAAATTTATATCTAAATTTCATTGGTATTTAAAAATAAAAAAGTATAAGTTGCAAGTTTTATATATCATTTTTATAAGTTCTTAATTGATATAGTGAAAGACATTTTTACTCATCAAATATCATTTATTTATAATTAATTTAATATTATATAAAATAATAATTAATCATTAATAAATTAAATTAATCACTATTTATTCACTTCCTTTCGCCGAAAACCCTAGTTTCGCCCGAATTTCCGTCTCCTTTAGTCGCTTATCTCGCTCCCCATCACGGTTTCGCTCGCAACCATCGCCGGTGCCTGGGAAGGAAACGACGGGATCGCGGCACCATCGAAACTCCCATCCTTCTCATCCTTCCGCTACGCTCCTAAGGAAGGTTCGATCCAGGGGCAGCATGGTTAGTGATTCTTTTTCTCCTTTCTTGTTGTGGTATTTTGGGTTTTCATGTGATTTGTTTGCTCCCTGTACCTTTGTAAATACTTGTTGTTCTTAGTCCACTATTCCTTAATGCAATCTTGAAATATCATTCATGTCAACACATTGGACAAGATTGTAGTTAGGAAATACATTCTCGTTACTGTCATTAGATGCATCAACATATATATCTTAAATTAGTGATTATGCAAGGAGTAAGCATCCCTAGTTCAATAAACAACCGTCTTAGATTAGGTTGGCAGTGGCCAGGCCTTCCAACTTGTTAAAAAACCATTTTAATCCACTCATTGTTTTTGAAAGAATTGTCAAAAGTTCAATTTAAGATTGAATAATGTAATTTCGCTTGCATTGGTTTCATGAAGAAGTCTTCTTTCCATAGAAGGAAAAAAATATTGATTCAATGGTTATTAATTGTCAAAGAGTCTCTTTTTTGTCATTCTTGTAGTTTATTCATAGAATACTAAGTACAATTATTGATAATCTCTGGGAACTTTTATAACTCAAACAATGAAGGGCATTGAAATTCAACAATCTGGAATTCAATTACATTTAATCTAAGTTCCAATGGTGAAATCTTCTAAAGATTTACACGGCTAGACCTCCAACAAAAACAATCTCTTAGAGTCACTAATCACTACTCAGAAGGGCAAGCTTATATCTCCCATAACCACTCCAACATCCTAGCATTGCACCTATCAATTTATATAACAAACAAAACAAACAACAACAAAGCCTTAATTCCACTACGTGGGGTTGGCTACATGAATCCTTTTTCTCCATTTCGTCCTATTTAGTGTCATATTTTCATTTA
>NW_018164784.1:529367-536288 GCF_001263595.1 Phalaenopsis equestris | reverse complement strand
GGGAAGAGGGAAAGAAAGAAAGACCTCAAAATTGAGGTCAACATTATGACTAGGCATAATTCCTCTTTATAGGTAGTCTGTTCTTATCGGTACATCCCATTTGTATGTGTCATGTTACATGTAACATCCTTGCACTCATTTGCATGATGTAGTTCGACCTTTTAGGCGCTCATTGTGATTGTTCCGTTTTTCGGTCAAGCAGTCACAATGTGGGCTTCTTGTTTGCTTGTTCATTTGTGTCGATGGCTTGTCCTATTCGTTAGTAGAGTGATTCGTTTGTTTGTCGTGATACTCAAACGAGCGTTGCCCAAAATTTTATATTAATATTTTCTTTTCAGGTCGGGTCTTATGTAGGCCGGCTGGATTTGTCTATTCCGGATCAGACTCTCAAAATTTTTTTCTTCTTCTTCGCCACCAAATGCGTCTGTTCTTAGCGGATTTAGGGTCTCTTTCTAGCAGCTGCAACTTATTGAATAATTTGCTGATAAGTAGTTGATCATGCTGATCAGGATAAATTGGCTAGCTATTTGATTTGTGTTGTTTGAAACCAACTGATTTGCAATTGTTTCTAAATAAATGCGCAGTAATGCTGTTTATACATATCATACAAAGTAAATTGTTGTTCAACGTCGTTATATTTATAAGTTTAACGGGAGATTCAAAAAGTATAATTTAAAAAAAAATAGATTGTGTTAAAAAATTATATCTAAAATTCAATGTTATTAAAAAAAAATGAAAGTATAAATTACAAGCTTTATTTTTCATTTTGTTAAGTTGTTAATTGATATAGTAGGAGGCCTTCTTACTCATCGTATCATTTAATTATAATTAATTTAATATTATAAAAAATAATTATTAATTATTAATGAATTAATTTAGTAGGTATTTATCCAATCACTTCCCCCTCTGCCCGAAAACCCTAGCATAAATTCTCCCCTCCCGGTTTCGCCTAAACCGTCGCTTCTCCCAACACCTCGAGATTGTCGGCGAACGAACCTTCACGATACCGTCGCCATTAGAGCTAACTGGGAAGGCAACCACGGGATCGCAACTTACATAGACCACCAAAACTCTCATCTTTCTCATCCTTCCGCTCCGCTCCTACTGGAAACCATTAAGGAAGAGGTAAGCATGTTCGCGCCATTTTTCCTCTTCACGGGATGTACCGAAACTCCCATTCTTCCTCTTCACGGCAAATTTATAAATCAGTTTTTGTGACATTTTTTTGCTTCTAACTCCCATCTTTCTCATCATTTCGCTCCCCTCCTATACAAATCAGAGAACTAATTTATCAATACAGTCGAATAATTTTGTGTAAAACTTTAAAGCTTCTTCTTTGCTCTTTTTGGAGGACGCAGGTTGAGAAGTTCTCTCTCTTTCTCTCTTTTGCTTGCGCGTCCGAACTTGGAGCTCACGAATAAGAGGGGCTCTTCTCATTGATCAAGGGGCAGCATGGTTAGTGATCCTTTTTCTTTTTTCTTGTTGTGGCATTTAGGGTTTTCACGTGATTGGTTTGCTCCCTGTACCTTTGTAAATACCTATTGTTCTTAGTCCACTGTTCTTGTTGATTTGTTAATTCCTGTAAAAGTTTCAGAAATTGACACCTTATTATGATTGGAATAAATATCGAAGCTTTACTTTTTTTTCCTAACAGGTTTCGGTGATTATCAAAGCTTGAGCCGCCTTTATATCTAGATAATTTCTGTTCTGCAAATTCTAAATCATTAGGACTTTTACTTATTTAACTTCTAAACCTTTATTTTTTATACATTTATACCACTAATTCTTTTATATCACATAAAAAATACTATTATTTTAACTTCTAAAATGTGAATAAGCTGGCAAATATTGGTTCAAACCACCCAATCAGGGAAGCCAATATTCATTCTTCAATGATCCCGATGAAATCTCCAAATGATGACACTTCTAGCTCCTACATGGTTGTTTCAAGGTTATATTCACCTTCTAGTTTGGTATGATGTAATTAATATGATTGACATTGACCTTAGGCTTCCGACGAAAATCCATTTGTGAAATTTGGATCATCTTTAACTACAGTCTTAATGCAATAGGTATAGATTTGGCCTTCTAATTGAAATATCCAACAACTCTAATATTGAGCCCAAAAAAATCTATCAATAAATCCATTGTCTTTGGGGATTATGATGTTTAAGATTGGTCTTAATGGTGATGTCCGCCATTCAATCAACTAGTGCACAATATACCCTTTACTGAGGAGAATTGTAGTCCCTCACAGATTTCAACATTGAGTTGATTTCTATATACACTATATAATTTTGCCACCCAATTCCTATGTTTTCGACATAATTATAGTCGAAAGCATCACAGACCCATGGGACCCACAAATTGCTTGAAAAACTCGACCATAGTCAAACCATCAACTATAATACTACTTTTAGGAAATAACCAAAGATGAATTTAAGTTGGGTTTGATACACATGCGATTAAACTCATTTTTGATATATCAAAACCAACATAGTTTCCAACTATTCAATTTGCAACTAAACCAATTCTCTTGCATGCATTAACACAACAAACTAGTCTTGTTATCGATCATGTAATGTTAAATGGCCTTTTGATGCTGACTTTAGCCTAATCATAGCTAACTTCAATTTTATCTAAATCATTACACAAAGTTTTGCAATATATATCTTCAACTAAATTATTATATGTAAATAAAAAGTGTCAATATTACATCTAGAGTCTATAAAAGTGTAAAAGTAGTTCCCAGTTTATATTTAATGGGGGCTAAAATAGTCCTCTATAAAGACTATATCAAGCAGACTCTGAGACTAAAAGGGACCCTTTCAAAGGAAACAACGGACCATTTCGACACTTTTCTCATATCCTAATAATCACAAAGCCACCATGAAATCATAACACAATTAGATATTCATTAGTTGACGGTTTCCCCATATGAAAACAGCTTCTCTAGAATGATCTTTCATATATCTGACAAGAGTAATGCTGTACTCCCCACACAAATCCACACATGAAATCTCAATTTCTTAATTCTTGTGCGTTGGTGATGTGGCTGTTCATATGGTTCATATTAAAATATAGAAGTATTCCATCCATGCAAACAAACTAGTGTTTTTATCGATCATGTATTATTAAATAGCCTTCTGATGCTGAATTTAGCCTAATCATAGCTAACTTTAATTTTATCTAAATCATTACACAAAGTTTTGCAATATATATCTTCAACTAAATTATTACGTTGTAAATAAAAAGTGTCAATATTACTCCTAGAGTCTATAAAATTGTAAAAGTAGTTCCCAGATTACTTTTAATGGGGGCTAAAATAGTCCTCTATAAAGACTATATCAAGCAGACTCTGAGACTAAAAGGGACCCTTTCAAAGGGGACAACGGACCATTTCGACACTTTTCTCGTATCCTAATAATCACAAAGCCACCATGAAATCATAACACAATTAGATATTCATTAGTTGACGGTTTCCCCATATGAAAACAGCTTCTCTAGAATGATCTTTCATATATCTGATAAGAGTAATGCTGTACTCCCCACACAAATCCACACATGAAATCTCAATTTCTTAATTCTTGTGCGTTGGTGATGTGGCTGTTCATATGGTTCATATTAAAATATAGAAGTATTCCATCCATGCAAATGTGATGCATAAGAAATGTAGAAACCTGCTTTAGGTGTGGATTTATCTAGGGAGTGAAGCATATTCACCTGACAATTTCAATTGTCCAATATCAAAGGCCCCATATATCCATTATGTTTGTATATTAGTTCAGTAATCCATTACATCCGTTTGGCTTATATAATTGCATTGGAGGTCACTAAAAGGTTAAATGATTTGAATGCAAATGCCTAAAAAGTATAAGAAGATTTACATCCATTCCACTCGATTCTTATTTATTTACATATCTAACACCTATACTTCAATTTTTACATGTATGCCACCTTGCTTATTCATGAAAAACGTTTATTTCAATTTTTAAAAGCTAAATAGTGGTATTTTTGGTGTGATATGAATGATTTGATTGGAATATATGTAAAAAAGCATAGTTTAGGTGTTAGATATATAAATACATAAGAACCGAGTGGTATGTATTTAAATGCCCGTGCTCCAAAAATATAGGAAGCTAATTTTTTACGCAAATCACAAGGTAGAAAAAAGTAATGTAGCTATCTTGACCTAGACATCTTTGAAGTGTAAAACTGTAGATAAGTTTAGGTAAATTGTGGTATTTTTGATGTGATATGAAAGATTTGGGTGCATAAATGTAAGAGAGTAAAAGTTTGTGTGGTAGATATGTAAATACATAAGATTTGTTCTGTATGTGTGGTAGATAACTTTTCATATTGGTTGAGCAGTTTTTTTGGTGTCTCCTGTTGAAAGCTTGCCAAGCTAAATATGTTTACGATTAAGAGACACTTTGCATAGTTTGCTTTGTGGTTTTGAACGTCTTGTTGGTGTATGGCATTTGTGCCTCCCATTTTTTTTTCTCATTAATGTAAATTGTGGCTATTGCTAATTTCATTATTGGTATATATGCCACCTTACCTATGTAAGAAAACGTTTATTTCACTTTTTAAAAGGTAAATTGTGGTATTTTTGATGTGATATGAAAGAGTTGGGTGCATAAATGTAAAAGTGTGAAGTTTGGGTGGTAGATATGTAAGTACATAAGATTTGTGCTGTATGTATGTTAATGCCCCTAACTTTTAATATTGGTTGAGCAGTTCTTTGGGTGTATCCTTTTGAAAGCTTGTCAAGCTAGATATGCTTATGATTAAGAGACACTTCGCTTCGTTTGCTTTGCAGTTTTAAATCGTCTTGTTGGTGTATGGCATTTGTGCCTCCCATTTTTTTTCTCGTTAATGTCAATTGTAGCTATTGTTAATTTTTTTTCTTATTCATTGTTGATTAGGCTGCAAAGCTTATTGCTAATTTGCTTATAATGGGCTCTGGAATTTTAGGAAGGGCCGTCTTCCAAGCATATCGTAAAGCACTTGAAAGTGAGTTGCTTGTTCTCTTTTTCATTTATTGCATTTCATATTGATTCAATTTAGTAGATTTCACTTGTTATGTGATTAGTTAACCTTTTAAATAAAATAAACAAATAAATAAACGTTAGCCATTGAAATGCTTTGAGATAAAATTCTATAATTTACAGCTAACTATGTCCTTATTTGGATGATTTCCATGCATACCAATCAATTCTTATCTATTTACGTATCTAACACCTAAAGTCTAACTTTTACATATTTGCCACGTTTCTTATGCATGAAATGGTCTATTTCACTTTTTAATTGTTAAATTTGTGGTACTTTTGTTGTGATATGAAAGATTTGGATGTATTAAAAATATAAGAATGAAAGTTTAGGTGTTAGATATGTAAATACATAAGAAATTGGGTGGTATGTATGTAAATGCCCCTTCTTATTTTGGCTCAAAGCTTATATCGTATTCTTTTTCCTTGCAAAAGATATGTTTTTTTCTCCATCAAATTAGTTTGTTAGTCTGGTCTTCATGCAGCTCTGAGAACTTTGAACGGGATTTGAACTTGGGGAAAACATTGGGTGATCTTTGCTTGATAAAGTATTTGCAGGAATTGTTTGATCAATATTTTAATTACTAGTGAAAAAACAATACAATTTTTTTTTGAAGGAATTTAGCAATGCCTCAAAAAGCTCTTTTTCGGTGAATTTTGCATTAGCTCAGATCGAACAATTTAGGGCAACACAGTCTTGTTATTGAAAAAATATTCCGTCCGGACGTCTGGACGACCAACCATCGACTGCCACGTCGCCTGCCGATAAGTTGTATGACGATGTGAAGCCCAGTAGTTGGCCGTTCGGACGTGCGGTGTTTGGATGAAATATTTTCTCGTTATCACCTACCCCTCATCTATCATCACTGCTGCGATCGCGACATTTTTCCATCTCACAGGTAGTTTCCTAAATTTATTTTGCTAACGAACAACTTATATAAGTATTTCAAATACACATTATTTAACCTTTTTGTTCTGTATATCATATTCAATATAATATTTTTTTTCTTAATGGTTAGCTACATTTGTGTTTACTTTTTTATTTTAGCTGTTTCGAAACTCAGTATGAATTTAGATTTTGTTATGAGCGCACAAATAATGTTGAATTTGAAAGTTACATTCTTTATGCATCAATTATTATTATTTTTTTTTCAATGATTCTTTATGTTAACTTTAAAGACTGCATTTCATGCATTAGTTTGCCACTATATAATAGTTTATAGGTATATTTACATACATACCGCCGTCCAATACTTAAGGTTCTATTTAGAATCACTTTCTTTCTTTATTTATTTATTTATTTTTATAACAAAAAAATAGAAAGCAAACCAAAAGATAGTTTTTTTATTCGTTTTTTGTTTTTTTTAATTTTTAAAACATCTTAGACTTGTTTTCAAAACATTAAAAACACAAATTGTGTTTTTGTTGTTTTAAAAATATATTTTTCGGAGCATTACCTGTGCGAGGCTCCGACGCTCGTCGCTCGCCACTGGCCGCCGCCTGCGGTCATTAGTTATCTCCTCCTGGCCATCACTGGCCGCTAATCCCCGCCATCGTCCGTTGCTCCCCGCCTATCCGCTGCCTGCCACTCGCCCGCTTATAGGTAATGCATCATGTTGAGTAGAGAACGAAAGATGTCGCATAAGCCATGGGCGTCAGAGCTTAATAATGAGTGCACGTAGACCCAACCGTTTTATAAAAAGCATAATTTTTTTTAAAAAAAATAAAAAATACTCAACAAAACTTGTTTTATATTTTTTATTTTTAAAGAAATATAAATCATAATAGTACCAAACGTGTTTTCTAAACACAAAATAGAAAAAATAGAAAAAAAAAAAAAAAAAAAAAAAAAAAAAAAAAAAAAAAAAAA
>NW_018164784.1:524539-528008 GCF_001263595.1 Phalaenopsis equestris | reverse complement strand
TATATATATATAGTATTAAAAAAAAATAATGGAATACAAGACTATAAAGATTTATAATTAATTAAAATTATTATTAAAAATATATATATTAAACTTGATTTAAATTTTTTAATATAAACAATTATTTTTAAATCTTGCCTTTGTGAGATTAGGGTTATTAAAATGACTCTTTGTTCGTGAACAACTCGTGTTCAACTTGCTAAGCAAACGAGCCGAAGATGAACACACTTTGTGTTTGAAATATAAACTAGTCGAACATGAGTTAGGTCTGAGCTCATTCGTGTTCGGCTTGTTTACACCCATAATTTTGGCTAACTACTTTCGAAGTTAAGATATTAAAATGATGATAGCTGAAACTTTTAGGTGATAGAATCACACGTGTTCCATTATTGTATATTATTAAGTATTTGATGCAAATATTTATATAGAACTAAACATTAGCATATAAGCAAATACTTGCTGAACCAACGTATCAGATGAGAAGATTGCCACAATTGGTTTCCAGTAAGTATTTGTATATGATTTTCATATCACATATATGCCACAATTGGTTCAGCAAGTATTTGAAAATCATATACAAATACTTACTGGAAACCAATTGTGGCAAATACTTGCTGAACCAACGTATCAGATGAGAAGATTGCCACAATTGGTTTCCTGTAAATCATATACAACAACCCTTCTATCATCACATCACACACTGATCAATTAATTTTTTATTTTCTTTTTTTTCCTGATGAGTGTGAAAAACAGATTATCATCAGCTCCAACTTAGAAATATTGAAAATCTCATAACCATAACTAATTCAAAGAAAGAAGAGGCAGGTTTATTCTTCATCAGAACCTGAAGATTCACCGCTAGTATGACCTTTAACATTCAAGACACCATTTACAGCTTTACAGTTTGTTCTTTATCATCATCCTCATCATCACTGTACTCACTCTCATAATCATCATACCCCTCTTCCTCCTTCGCTTCTTCCTCAACACCATCCTCCACAGGCGATCCTCGACCACATGGCCTCTCGTCCCGGTTTGACTCCGTTTTACGACCTTGAACTTCAAGTTCGTCTTTGTGTTGCATCCAATCCAAGCATCACACAAGCAGGAGCATAGGTTATATGTCCCTTCAGCTAGGGCCTGGAACTTGCCCATCACTAACCTTGATCCACTCCTCACCTTCTCAAACAGCTCTCATCACAGCAGCATTCACATCCTTAACACTTGCACCCAAAGCCTCCTTTGTTTCCTGAATAGCCTTAGAAGCTGCAGTAATGGCTGTAGCCTTTATCCATGAAGTTCACCTTCTGAGAAACCCAGACTTCATTTGTCACTGGATCAGCAAGCAGAAGCCAAAAGTTTTCTTCTTTGTGGAATGGATAGTAGGGAGGAAGAATTATTCCATAGTACTAAGCCCCTTAAGGTAGGTGCGTATCCAATAAGATGTTGCCAGCTGTAAACTCCGGCCCCACCTTTTAAACGAAATAAAATTAAAATAAATATTTATTTTAATTGTTTTCCGACCCGGCCAGATAATAAACCCGAATCAGTCTTGCTTTTTACTTTCTCCGAATCACATTTTTATTTTCTACACACTATTACGAGAGTTTAGGGCTTACTCTTCCTCGGCGAAAACCTCCGGCGCAAAACATCCTCCGACGAAACCCTCCGGCAAAGTGCATCCTCCGGCGGAAGCGAAGGTCATGGCGTCCACTCTTTCGTTAAAATCACGGTATGCACCTAAACCAGAGTAGGCAAATACGAGTAACACATCTGTAACACAACAATAACACAACAATAACACAACAATACCACATCAATAGCATCACACATTAGTAATATACCAGTAATACATAAAAAATACAACAATAACACGACAATACCACATGAATAACACATCATGGATTTGAATCATTAGCACAAAAAAAACCCTACTCAATAACTGCATAAAACCAAATTCGTTGAACTCACAGATATCTCCATGACATAGTTTAGATGTGTTATTATTGTATTATTTGTGTTTTATTCATCTATTTTTTTCTTGTGGTTTAACTGTGTTACTGTTGTGTTACTGATGCGTTATTACCGTGTTATTCATTTAATATTGATGTGATATGCTTCTGTTTAGGATGATTGTTAATTAATGACATAGGTTTAGTGTTATTCTTGTATTATTCGTGTATTATTCGTGTTATTCTACTGTGTTATTCTACTGTGTATTAACTGTGTTACTGGTGTGTTACTCATGCGTTATTTCCGTGTTATTAGCGTATTATTGATGGGTTTAGGGTTATTATTAATCAATGTCATATGTTTGATGTGTTATTCTTGCATTGTTCTTCTATTATTCGTGTATTACTTTACTCTGTTTTTACTGTGTTACTGGTGTGTTAATCGTGTGTTATTGGCGTGTTATTCATGTATTATTAATGTGTTTAGGGGTATTATTAATTAAGTGTGTTTCATGTGCTACTCCTGTGTTACAAGTGTGTAATTAGTTATGCTTTTGTATTATCCATGCTCCTAGGTAGGATTATTATTGTGTTATGTCGGTGTGTTACTCATGTATTATTCCCTTCTTGTGATTGTTATTCTAATACTGTGTCATTATTTCTTTAATTTGCGGGATCATGAGTGCAAAGACTTTCAACTGTAAATGTCGTCCATCTGCAGTGAGAGGTGTTTTGGATGCAATTCGAGATCTTATTTCAGAGGAGACCATTAATAATTTAAAGAAAATTAGGGTGTTCAACTTCTTTGACATGCCCCCATAACCCCAGGACAATGTCATGACTTTACATATTTTGAGATGTATGGATAATGAGAGGGTGTCTTCAAAATGGGTGGAAAGGAGGTTAAGTTACATGCTGACCACGTGGCTCTGTTGATAGGGATGCCGAACAGAGGAGAGTGTTTCATGAAAAAAAAGAACCCCTATCAAATGTGGATGTCAGACAAATAAAGAACCAACTGACAAACTTTTTTGTAGAAGGAGCCTTCACCCCACCTTTTGAGCAGTTATACTTGAAATTCTTACTAACTTATTTTTTCCTTCAAGCAATTTTCATGTGCCTGCAGAGCTATCTTCTTTTGCTGTAAATGTACAAGCTTTTCCGTTCTTTAATTGGTCTGCTGCCATATGTGATATGATCATCGATCAAGTGAGAATCGCCTCAATGAAATTAAGGCAGAATAAGTCAATTGACTATATTTAAAAATTTGTATTTCTTCTAACAGTAAGTATTTGTTATTTACATTGAAACATCACTCTTATGATTTTTTTGTTTGATGTATTGACTTTTGCATACATGTTGATGGTGTAAAACATCCGCAGCTTTGGTTTTACGAGCACGCCTCTCTTTTAACTCCTGATGCTTCTGACGCTAGACCTCGCATGAGGTTGAGTACTGAGAAGATTCATGAAGCCTTCAAGGGACTTGATCATGTAAACCATTTAATTTTGATTACA